>NW_022603584.1:0-58194 GCF_008692095.1 Etheostoma spectabile
AAACGATCGAGAGAGAGAGAGACCGAGACAGACACAGACACAGAGAGACAGACCGAGAGAGAGACAGACACAGAGAGACAGACCGAGAGAGAGAGACAGACACAGACACAGAGAGACAGACCGAGAGACCCAGAGAGAGACAGCCCGAGAGAGAGACAGACTGAGACAGACCGAGAGAGAGACAGACACAGACACAGAGAGACAGACCAAGAGAGAGACAGACCGAGAGAGAGAGAGACAGACACAGACACAGAGAGACAGACCGAGAGAGAGAGAGAGAGACAGACACAGACACAGAGAGACAGACCGAGAGAGAGACAGACTGAGACAGACCGAGAGAGAGAGAGAGAGAGACAGAGACAGACACAGAGAGACAGACCGAGAGAGACCCAGAGAGAGACAGACCGAGACCCCGACCCCCAGTGTAGCAAAAGAGAACGCTCATTCACACAAGATTGATATGAATGGTCCTCTGCCAATTGGCGACCCAATAAAACGGGTCTGCGACCCCTTCTGGGTCCCGACCCTAAGTTTGGGAAACATTGTCTTAAGGCGCAACTCCTGCTTTAACGCATCCACACGCCAACCAACCAATCAGCGACCTTCGTTTGTCTTTCTCCGGTTCCCAGACATCTACGTCTGCATGATCTCCTTCGCCCACAACGTGGCGGCGCAGGGTAAATACGTCGCCATCATCAGCACCACGGTGGAGACCAGCGACCCCGAGAAGGAGATCAAGCCGGCCCTGGACCTGCTGACCCCCATCGAGCAGAAGTTCGTCAGCATCAGTGACCAGTACGCGCCCACTGACATGGGCACCGACAGCCAGGTAGGAACCTGTTCTCCACTTTACAGATAGACCAGGTCTAGACCACACTCAAGAATTTCCAGATAGACCAGGTCTAGACCGCACTCAAGAATTTACAAGGACCCAACAGGTCTAGTAGTTTCCTCCAGAGCAAGCAACAGGGCCACAGTGGAGAGGGAAAACTTCCTTTTAGGCAGAAACCTGGTACAGACCCCGACCCAGACTCAGACCCAGGCTCTTGGTAGGCGGTGTCTTAAAAACTCCTTTTAGGCAGTAACCTGGGACAGACCCAGACCCAGACCCGGGCTCTTGGTAGGTGGTGTCTGAAAAACTCCTTTTAGGCAAAAAGCTGGGACAGACCCGGACCCAGACAAACCTGGGACAGACCCGGACCCAGACCCAGGTTCTTCGTAGGTGGTGTCTGAAAAACTCCTTGTAGGCAGAAACCTGGGACAGGCCCGGACCCAGACAAACCTGGGACAGACCCAGACCCAGACCCAGGTTCTTCGTAGGCGGTGTCTGAAAAACTCCTTTTAGGCAGAAACCTGGGACAGGCCCGGACCCAGACCCAGGCTCTTGGTAGGCAGTGTCTTAAAAACTCCTTGTAGGCAGAAACCTGGGACAGACCCAGACCCAGGCCCAGGCTCTTGGTAGGTGGTGTCTGAGAAACTCCTTCAGGCAGTATCCTGGGACAGACCCAGACCCAGGCTCAGACCCAGGTTCTTGGTAGGTGGTGTCTGAAAAACTCCTTTCAGGCAGTATCCTGGGACAGACCCAGACCCAGGCTCAGACCCAGGTTCTTGGTAGGCGGTGTCTGAAAAACTCCTTTTAGGCAGTAACCTGGGACAGACCCAGACCCAGGCTCAGACCCAGGCCTCTTGGTAGGCGGTGTCTGAAAAACTCCTTTTAGGCAGAAACCTGGGACAGACCCAGACCCAGGCTCAGACCCAGGTTCTTGGTAGGCGGTGTCTGAAAAACTCCTTTTAGGCAGAAACCTGGGACAGACCCAGACCCAGGCTCAGACCCAGGTTCTTGGTAGGCGGTGTCTGAAAAACTCCTTTTAGGCAGAAACCTGGGACAGACCCAGACCCAGGCTCAGACCCAGGCTCTTGGTAGGTGGTGTCTGAGAAACTCCTTTCAGGCAGTATCCTGGGACAGACCCAGACCCAGGCTCAGACCCAGGCCCAGGCTCTTGGTAGGCGGTGTCTGAAAAACTCCTTTTAGGCAGAAACCTGGGACAGACCCAGACCAGGCTCAGACCCAGGTTCTTGGTAGGCGGTGTCTGAAAAATCCTTTTAGGCAGAAAACCTGGGACAGACCCAGACCAGGCTCAGACCCAGGTTCTTGGTAGGCGTTGTCTGAAAAAACTCCTTTAGGCAGAAACCTGGGACAGACCCAGACCCAGGCTCAGACCCAGGATCTTGGTAGGCAGTGTCTGAAAAACTCCTTTTAGGCAGAAACTGGGACAGGCCCGGACCCAGACCCAGGCTCTTGGTAGGCAGTGTCTGAAAATCCTTTTAGGCAGAAACCTGGGACAGAGCCAGATCCAGACCTAGGCTCAAACCCAGGCTCTGGTAGGCAGTGTCTGAAAAACTCCTTGTAGGCAGAAACCTGGGACAGACCCAGACCCAGGCTCAGACCCAGGCTCTTGGTAGGCAGTGTCTGAAAACTCCTTTTAGGCAGAAACCTGGGACAGACCCAGACCCAGGCTCAGACCCAGGTTCTTGGTAGGCGGTGTCTGAAAAACTCCTTTTAGGCAGAAACCTGGGACAGACCCAGACCCAGGCTCAGACCCAGGTTCTTGGTAGGCGGTGTCTGAAAAACTCCTTTTAGGCAGAAACCTGGGACAGACCCAGACCCAGGCTCAGACCCAGGCTCTTGGTAGGCAGTGTCTGAAAAACTCCTTTTAGGCAGAAACCTGGGACAGGCCCGGACCCAGACCCAGGCTCTTGGTAGGCAGTGTCTGAAAAACTCCTTTTAGGCAGAAACCTGGGACAGACCCAGATCCAGACCTAGGCTCAAACCCAGGCTCTTGGTAGGCAGTGTCTGAAAAACTCCTTGTAGGCAGAAACCTGGGACAGACCCAGACCCAGGCTCAGACCCAGGCTCTTGGTAGGCAGTGTCTGAAAAACTCCTTTTAGGCAGAAACCTGGGACAGACCCAGACCCAGGCTCAGACCCAGGTTCTTGGTAGGCGGTGTCTGAAAAACTCCTTTTAGGCAGAAACGTCCTGGACTAACACTCAGACCCTGTCTTCCCGCCAGGTCTTCATCTCGCGCACCTACGACGCCACCACCCACTTCGAGACCACCTGCGACGACATCAAAGACATCTACCGGAGGATGACGGGCTCCGAGTTTGACTTTGCCGAGATGGAGCGCAAGAAGCAGGACACCTTCGGGGACGCCGCGGACTAGAGACGGACGCGTCCGCAACACCCCCCGGGACATCAAAGACAACCGAAATCTCACAAAATATAGAAAACCTACTCAAAAAATGTACACACCTATGGGCTGGCGGATCATCAAAGCACATGGTTTGCCCCGTTTAGGAAGTCCATGATATATATATATATTTAGGGAGACCTGATAGAGTGTTATTGGACAGGGTTCGGGGGTTGGGGGGGGGGGGGGGTTGGGGGTCTGGCTATGCTTTTTAAATCTCATTCAGACGGATGTTGCACTAAACACTGGTTAATTTACAGTAAAAACCCTACGTTCTTCTGCTTCATCATGGTAAAATGATGCATAGTCCAAAGATGCCAAATCAAATGAGGGTCATAATCATCCTACAGAGGGGGGTACATGTGATAGGGGGGTGGGGGGGGGGGGGGGGGGGGGTAGGGGTGGGGGTGGGGGTGCAGTTCTTCTGTCATTGTATAAAAGGCGTTGTGAAGATAAATGATATCTAGTCATCTGTGATTGGTCTCTGCAACGTATGGGTTTGTGCGTCTGGGTTTTAAATCATGTGATTGAAGCGGTGTCCCTCAGGGCAGGGCCCCCCCCCCCCCCCCCCCCCCTTCATGCAAAGGGGGGCACCCTACGTAGTCCGCCATTTACAGTGGGCAAGGGGGGGGGGGCGGGATCAGTATTTTGTCCTTTTAACTCTCTCTATTCTCAGCACAGCCAGATGCACGTGACAAGCCGAGCCACAAGGGGGATGTAGTCCGTCATGGACTACGCAAAAACCGGTTCTTGTAGTTCCCGTATCATGCACAGTGATTAATGGGGGGGGGGGGGGGGGACTGTAATTGCTTAAGAAGGACCAAATGTGTACTGCAGCGGTATTGAACTGACGAGAGCCCCGTGATATGATATATTTTGTCCACATGTTCAGACCATCTTGGGCTCTAATGATTTCTGTACTGCAAAGTAAAAACAACTTTGTCAAAAAAAACAACAACCCCACAAAGCTGTCAATCAATTTATTTTCTCCTCACATTTCTCACAGGAAGTGGAGGGAGCGGTGAACGTGTGCAACACAAGGGAAGTGGAGAGCATCTTTAGACTGACCTGAGTGCACTAATTGGCCATTTATTGGCAATTTTATGATTTATTTTACTTGATTTATTTAGGTTATGTAGCCCACAACCCTTAGCCATCTGCCCCCTTTTTAGAATAGTTGCATCATGATGTGCTTTATGAGGCTTGCACGCAGCTAAACTTCAAGAATTATGTCTATTTTGAGGTTTTGAGTCTGATATTCCTATCACAAATTTGAGATTTCTGCCATAAACCCCAAAAAAAGTCAACTTTAAAATTAAAAACGATGCCGGAGACTTGATTACATCCAGTTAGGAAGCGGGTCTTTATGTGGTTTTTGATTTTAGGAACAGACAAACCTGAAGGGACTTAATGTTTCTTATCTAAAATCTCACCACCGTGTGCTTTTATTGTGAAAATCCCAAAGATTCATATGACACATATGGAGCTATTTAAAAAGAAAAAGCAAGTAAAAACGTTTTTTTGGCATCTTTAAAGTCCCGAGAACGTCCGTATCCGCTAATATGGTTTTCTAAATTACTTAAATTAAACATAAAATAGTGAAATCACTTGAATTGGATTGTGAAATTCAATCTGTGGTGGAAGAAGTATACGCAGATGTTTCGCTTAAGCGGGAAAAGTACTAATACCACACTTTAAAATTAAGTAATAAGTAAAAGTCCTGCATTGGAAATGTAAAAGTACACAAGTATTGGCATCAAAATACACTTAGTATCAAAAGTAAATACTGTAATGTTGCAGCTGGTGAAGGTAGAGCTCATTTAAATGTGTATTTACACTATTTTATACATTGCTGGATAGCTCGTAAAAATGCTTATTTATGTGTTTTTTTACATTGTTTTACTGTTAATCTGAATCTGCAATAAAGTCAAATTATTAGATAAATTTAGTGGAGTTAAAGACTCAGTATTGAGGTGTAATGATAGTGAAATAGAAGTATAAAGTAGCAGAAAAACTAAATTGTCAAGTAAAGTACTTGGTTACTTTAATTCAAGTATTACGGTAATGCACTTCGTTACTTTAATTTAGGTATTACGGTAATGCACTCAGTTACTTTAATTTAGGTATTACGGTAATGCACTTCGTTACTTTAATTTAGGTATTACGGTAATGCACTTAGTTACTTTAATTCAAGTATTACGGTAATGCACTTCGTTACTTTAATTTAGGTATTACGGTAATGCACTTAGTTACTTTAATTTAAGTATTACGGTAATGCACTTAGTTACTTTAATTTAAGTATTACGGTAATGCACTTAGTTACTTTAATTTAGGTATTACGGTAATGCACTTAGTTACTTTAATTTAAGTATTACGGTAATGCACTTAGTTACTTTAATTTAAGTATTACGGTAATGCACTTAGTTACTTTAATTTAAGTATTACGGTAATGCACTTAGTTACTTTAATTTAGGTATTACGGTAATGCACTTAGTTACTTTAATTTAAGTATTACGGTAATGCACTTAGTTACTTTAATTTAAGTATTACGGTAATGCACTTCGTTACTTTAATTTAGGTATTACGGTAATGCACTTAGTTACTTTAATTTAGGTATTACGGTAATGCACTTAGTTACTTTAATTTAAGTATTACGGTAATGCACTTAGTTACTTTAATTTAAGTATTACGGTAATGCACTTAGTTACTTTAATTAAGTATTACGGTAATGCACTTAGTTACTTTAATTAAGTATTACGGTAATGCACTTAGTTACTTTAATTTAAGTATTACGGTAATGCACTTCGTTACTTTAATTTAGGTATTACGGTAATGCACTTAGTTACTTTAATTTAGGTATTACGGTAATGCACTTAGTTACTTTAATTTAAGTATTACGGTAATGCACTTAGTTACTTTAATTTAAGTATTACGGTAATGCACTTAGTTACTTTAATTTAAGTATTACGGTAATGCACTTAGTTACTTTAATTTAGGTATTACGGTAATGCACTTAGTTACTTTAATTTAAGTATTACGGTAATGCACTTAGTTACTTTAATTTAAGTATTACGGTAATGCATTAGTACTTTAATTTAAGTATTACGGTAATGCACTTAGTTACTTTAATTTAAGTATTACGGTAATGCACTTAGTTACTTTAATTCAAGTATTACGGTAATGCACTTAGTTACTTTAATTCAAGTATTACGGTAATGCACTTAGTTACTTTAATTTAAGTATTACGGTAATGCACTTAGTTACTTTAATTTAAGTATTACGGTAATGCACTTAGTTACTTTAAGTATTACGGTAATGCACTTAGTTACTTTAATTAAGTATTACGGTAATGCACTTAGTTATTTTAATTTAGGTATTACGGTAATGCACTTAGTTACTTTAATTTAAGTATTACGGTAATGCACTTAGTTATTTAATTAGGTATTACGGTAATGCACTTAGTTACTTTAATTTAAGTATTACGGTAATGCACTTAGTTACTTTAATTTAAGTATTACGGTAATGCACTTAGTTACTTTAATTTAAGTATTACGGTAATGCACTCAGTTGCTTTAATTTAAGTATTACGGTAATGCACTTAGTTACTTTAATTTAAGTATTACGGTAATGCACTTAGTTACTTTAATTTAAGTATTACGGTAATGCACTCAGTTGCTTTAATTTAAGTATTACGGTAATGCACTCAGTTGCTTTAATTTAAGTATTACGGTAACAGCAGCACAGGAGACCTCACACTTGTGGACTACAACTCCCACAGTTACCTGTCTTCGACACGTGCGACGTCACCTGACGTCATGACGTCAGCCGGCTGCGGGCCGCGGCCCCTTTAACTGTGAGTGTTGACCAGCTGCGTGAAGCTGACACCCCACCCACGTCAAAAAATTCAGCAAGTAGTCTGAATGGTTAGTGCTCCGTGTGTGCAGCTTTGTGCCGTTAAAATTTTCGTTTGTGCCGTTTTGGTTTCTGAGATATTAAAAATTATTTTTTAGCTCCATCTAGAGTTCACCGTCCCCCCACATCGCTCCAAAACAAACCGAAGTGGGCTAGTTCGTTAGTGCTCCGTGTGTGCAGCTTTGTGCCGTTAAACCCGTCGTTTGTGCAGCTTTGTGCCGTTAAACCTGTCGTTTGTGCAGCTTTTGTTTTCGAGATATTAAAAGTTATAATTTTGGCCGATGACGTCATCCGCCCCCATTTTGCTCCAAACCAGAAATTTTTTGCTTTACCGCTGTTATGTCGCCACCACCAACTGGTGTGTAAGATGGACCACAATGTCACCCAAGGATTATATCATACAAATGACTAGATTTGATTTTACTTTATTTGGCGCTTTCAGAGTTTAAGATTCAGCTGAATGTGACTGGGTATAATTAGGGGATAATTATACCCAATTACTCGAAATGAGACACATTTTTTCTTGTTCTAAGTCTTTATTGAAGTTCAAAACAAAAGATACGCATTGTACAACAGCTGAAAATCTGAAGAACTAAAAGAACCAGCCCACTTCGGTTTGTTTTGGAACATGATAGGGTGACGGTGACGTCATCGGCCAAAATTATAACTTTTAATATCTCGAAGACGAAAGCTGCACAAACGAAAATTTTAACGGCACAAAGCTGCACACACGGAGCACTAACCATTCAGACTACTTGCTGAATTTTTTTGACGTGGGTGGGGTGTCAGCTTCACGCAGCTCGTCGAGCTGTCATGTTAGCGTGCGCACGCGCTGCTCGCGCCCGTTACCTTTGTTCTTCCACATCAAAGACTTCTAGCTACTTTCATGGCAACATAGAAGCTAACGTATCATCACACGGATGTTACAAAGAGTTATTACGGTATTATAGCGAAAGTTACAAGGTGTTGAAATGAAGAAACAACTAAAGGAACATTAAGTGGTTTTGTTTACGTTATTGCTGAGTGGCTAAGTAGCTACTCAGTAGTAGTTTATGATATATAATATATATATCGTGTTTTTGTTCAAAGGACTCTAAGTTCCATATCTTAATTTGTATTTTCATACATTTTATTTAGTAGATTTTTAACCCTCGTGTTGACCTATAGGGTCAAATTTGACCCGTTTCTAATTTAATAAATAAATAATTTTACACATATATAGATCAGACATATGGGAGGTCGAATATGTCGAACATGGCGACAAAATATTTGGGGAAAAAATCGTAAAAAAAAAATATAGAAAAAAAAGTGACAAACTACGACAAAAACTACTGGAAATAAGCGTCAAAAACTTTGGAAAAACTGGCTGAAATATGGAAAAAAAAGACAAAAAAACCCAAAAATAAATAACTTAAAATGCCCAAAAAATATCTTAAAATTTTTTTTCCTGTATTTTAGGTGGAGCCCGAGCGATGTTATTGGCCAAAATTAGGCCTTACCCGATATATCAGTATCGGCATTTATAAAGGATGATTTTAATGTTTTAATATTATTTATGATATATATATATATATCGTGTTTTTGTTCAAAGGACTCTAAGTTTCATATCTTAATTTGTATTTTCATACATTTTATTTAGTAGATTTTTAACCCTCGTGTTGACCTATAGGGTCAAATTTGACCCGTTTCTAATTTAACAAATAAATAATTTTACACATATATAGATAAAGCGTGAGGAAAATTAGACAACAAAAAAGCGACAAACTACGAGAAACACTGGAAGTAGGCGTCAAGAACTTTACGAGAAAAAAAACAGGCTCAAATGTCAGGAGAAAAGTGACACACATTGCGGGTTAAAAAATTATAAAAACGTCGGAAATAAAAATAAAAAGTACTTTTTTTGGAAAAGCAACAAAACACTGAGACAGGGACAAGAAAAGTGTCTGTTCTGTTGGGACGATACAACGAATTATCACCGTGTTATTTCAGTGGGAACTCATCAATAACTACAAATAACTGATGTTAGTTTGTTAGTCAGTTTGATAAATAAACACATCAATACATATTTTATATATTTATCATTATGAGGTCTTACAGGTAGAAATGAATTGGGAGAGCCAGAGTAGCTGAAAAAAACGACCTATGTGGGCGTCCAGAGGCTGAGTAGGCCTCTTTAAGGAGCCCTATGTGTGCACATGTATGTGTGTATGTAGGTGTGTATTTTTAGGATTCTGGGCGGACCGGACCCCCCTCCACGAGGCCGCGTCCCACGGCCGGGCCCTGCAGCTGCAGCAGCTGATGGAAGGGGGGGGGGGGCGTCGGTCAACGTGGTGACGGTGGACGACGTCACGCCGCTCCACGACGCCTGCATCCAGGCTCGTCCCGGCTGTGCCCGGCTGCTGCTGGAGGCCGGAGCCCAGGATGGACCACCACCCCCCCTATGGGTTATCTCAGGAGTTATCTCAGGACACTTTACAGATTGAATAGGTGGTCTTGCATTGTTCCTGGTTTCACACACGCTCGGTGGGTTTAGAACTTCACAATGTCCGGAGAAACATCAACTAGCAACTTTTCTGGGGGAAACCCTGCAGTCCTCAAAGTCTCCAGGTCTGGGGGGGGTCATAGTGTAGTAGTAGACCTGTCCCAGATGACCTGAGAGGTTTGGGGGGGTCATAGTGTAGTAGTAGACCTGTCCCAGATGACCTGAGAGGTCTGGGGGGGTCATAGTGTAGTTGTAGACCTGTCCCAGAGACCTGAGAGGTCTGGGGGGGTCAAAGTGTAGAAGTAGACCTGTCCCAGATGACCTGAGAGGTCTGGGGGGGTCATAGTGTAGTAGTAGACCTGTCCCAGATGACCTGAGAGGCCTGGGGGGGGGGGGTCATAGGTAGTAGTAGACCTGTCCCAGATGACCTGAGAGGTCTGGGGGGGTCATAGTGTAGTTGTAGACCTGTCCCAGACTTAGGGAGACCTGTAAAGACCCCGTTACAGTAGTCAAGTCTACTGAAGATGAAAGCATGGACCAGTTTTTCCAAGTCCTGTTGACACATAAGTCCTTTAACCCTTGATATATTCTTAAGGTGATAGTAGGCTGACTTTGTAATTGTCTTAATGTGGCTGTTAAAGTTCAGGTCTGAGTCCATGACTACACCAAGATTTCTGGCTTTGTCTGTTGTTTTTAACATTGTTGTTTGAAGCTGAGCGCAGACTTTTAATCGTTCCTCTTTGGCTCCAAAAACAACTACCTCAGTTTTTCGATGCAGTTAGTCAGTTTTTGTACTGGACTATAGTCCCCTGGCGATAAGGTTATGTAAATTTGTGTGTCGTCCGCATAACTATGGTAACTTATTGTTGTTCTCCATAATCTGGGCCAGTGGAAGCATGTAGATGTTAAACAGAAGAGGCCCCAGAATGGAGCCTTGGGGAACTCCGCATGTCATATTTGTATGCTCAGGTGTATAATTACCTATTGACACAATAGAAGTCAGGCTACTCCATGACGTATCCATGGTGGCTCCAGGTGGACGTCCGGACCGTCCATGGGAGCACCCCCCTGTGTCACGCCTGTGGTTCTGGCAGCCTGGACTGTGTCAGGCTGCTTCTGGAGTACGGGGCCAATGTGAACCCGTCCCTCACAGCCCTCACCGCCTCGCCCCTCCACGAGGCCTGCATACAAGGTACCTGGTCCTCAGGTCTCTGCAGGGTGAATCCAGACAGCTAGCTAGACTATCTGTCCAATCTGAGCACTATGGTTACCTGGTCCTCAGATCTCTGCAGGGTAAATCCAGACAGCTAGCTAGACTATCTGTCCAATCTGAGGACTATGGTTACCTGGTCCTCAGGTCTCTGCAGGGTAAATCCAGACAGCTAGCTAGACTATCTGTCCAATCTGAGGACTATGGTTACCTGGTCCTCAGGTCTCTGCAGGGTAAATCCAGACAGCCAGCTAGACTATCTGTCCAATCTGAGGACTATGGTTACCTGGTCCTCAGGTCTCTGCAGGGTAAATCCAGACTGCCAGCTAGACTATCTGTCCAATCTGAGGACTATGGTTACCTGGTCCTCAGATCTCTGCAGGGTAAATCCAGACAGCTAGCTAGACTATCTGTCCAATCTGAGGACTATGGTGACCTGGTCCTCAGGTCTCTGCAGGGTAAATCCAGACAGCTAACTAGACTCTCCTGACCCCCTCAGACCTCTTCCCTGTGTGTAAAGCGTCCCCCTTTCCTCTCAGGTAACGTTGCCGTAGTGAGGCTGATGATAGCCAGCGGCGCCAGGCTGGAGGCCTACCACGTCCACTTCGGTCCCCCGCTCCACGTCGCTTGTGCCAAGGGACACGTGGACTGTGTCCAGGAGCTGCTCCATGCAGGTCAGCGGGCCGGCTGCAGGTCCCAAAGGGGGGTAACGGATAATCCCAGATGTCTGGGTTATTATGGGATAACGTGTCGGACACTGACGTCCTGTCTCTTATCCCTCGTGATGTCTTTGTCACTTTTTTCCCGATGTTTTTTTCACTTTTTCCGATGTTTTTGGCGTTTTTTTTCCCGATGTTTTTTTCACTTTTTCCCGATGTTTTTGGCGTTTTTTTCCCGATGTTTTTTTCACTTTTTCCGATGTTTTTGGCGTTTTTTTCCCGATGTTTTTTTCACTTTTTCCCGATGTTTTTGTCTCTTTTTTTCATGTTTTTTTTCACTTTTTCCGATGTTTTTGGCGTTTGTTTTTCATCACTTTTTCCGATGTTTTCGTCATTTCTTTTCCGACGTTTTTGGCGCTTTTTTCATGTTTTTTTTTCACTTTTTCCGATGTTTTTGGCGGGGTTTTTTCGATGTTTTTGGCGGATTTTTTTCATGTTTTTTTCACTTTTTCCGATGTTTTTGGCATTTTTTTCAAGTTTTTTTTTCAATTTCTTTCCCGATGTTTTTTTCACTTTTTTTCCATGTTTGGGGATTTTTTTCCATGTTTTGTCACTTTTCACAAGGGTTAAGAATAACAAAATAACGACCATATCCAACCAAACAGGTGTATCTCTCTGTCTGCAGGTGCCAGGGTGAACTCGGCGAGGTTCCACGAGGTGGCGCTGCACCACGCCGCCGGGTGGGGACGGTGGACCTGATCGAGCTGTTGGTGGATTTCGGGGCCGATGTGAACGCCAGAGACACCCTGGAACGGAAGCCCGTGGACTACGCCACCCCCGCGTCCCCCGCCCACACCTGCCTCACGTTTCACGAAGGTGAGTTCACGTGAGCCAGACCCGCGGGGGGTCAGCAAGTGTCCACAGAGCATTCCTGCCATGGCGCCATTTTGATGCTAACAAGCCATCACCTGCAGTTAGCATCCCATTGACCGCCATTCATTTTGGCCTCACTTTGACGCAAATAACTCCTGTTAACTAGCATGTTAGTTAGCAGTAATTAGCCTGTGCCTATGTTAATGTTAACTAGCATGTTAGTTAGCAGTAATTAGCCTGTGCCTATGTTGATGTTAACTAGCATGTTAGTTAGCAGTAATTAGACTGTGCCTATGTTGATGTTAACTAGCATGTTAGTTAGCAGTAATTAGCTGTGCCTATGTTGATGTTAACTAGCATGTTAGTTAGCAGTAATTAGCCTGTGCCTATGTTGATGTTAACTAGCATGTTAGTTAGCAGTAATTAGACTGTGCCTATGTTGATGTTAACTAGCATGTTAGTTAGCAGTAATTAGCCTGTGCCTATGTTGATGTTAACTAGCATGTTAGTTAGCAGTAATTAGCCTGTGCCTATGTTAATGTTAACTAGCATGTTAGTTAGCAGTAATTAGCTGTGCCTATGATAATGTTAACTAGCATGTTAGTTAGCAGTAATTAGCCTGTGCCTATGATAATGTTAACTAGCATGTAGTTAGCAGTAATTAGCCTGTGCCTATGTTAATGTTAACTAGCATGTTAGTTAGCAGGAATTAGCCTGTGTCTATGTTGATGTTAACTTGCATGTTAGTTAGCAGTAATTAGCCTGTGCCTATGTTGATGTTAACTAGCATGTTAGTTAGCAGTAATTAGACTGTGCCTATGTTGATGTTAACTAGCATGTTAGTTAGCAGTAATTAGCCTGTGCCTATGTTGATGTTAACTAGCATGTTAGTTAGCAGTAATTAGCCTGTGCCTATGTTGATGTAACTAGCATGTTAGTTAGCAGTAATTAGACTGTGCCTATGTTGATGTTAACTAGCATGTTAGTTAGCAGTAATTAGCCTGTGCCTATGTGATGTTAACTAGCATGTAGTTAGCAGTAATTAGCCTGTGCCTATGTTAATGTTAACTAGCATGTTAGTTAGCAGTAATTAGCCTGTGCCTATGATAATGTTAACTAGCATGTTAGTTAGCAGTAATTAGCCTGTGCCTATGTTAATGTTAACTAGCATGTTTGTTACCAGTAATTAGCCTGTGCCTATGTTGATCTAACTAGCATGTTAGTTAGCAGTAATTAGCCTGTGCCTATGTTAATGTTAACTAGCATGTTAGTTAGCAGTAATTAGCTTGTGCCTATGTTAATGTTAACTAGCATGTTAGTTAGCAGTAATTAGCCTGTGCCTATGTTAATGTTAACTAGCATGTTAGTTAGCAGTAATTAGCCTGTGCCTATGATATGTTAACTAGCATGTAGTTAGCAGTAATTAGCCTGTGCCTATGTTAATGTTAACTAGCATGTTAGTTAGCAGTAATTAGCCTGTGTCTATGTTGATGTTAACCAGCATGTTAGTTAGCAGTAATTAGCCTGTGCCTATGTTGATGTTAACTAGCATGTTGGTTAGCAGTAATTAGCCTGTGCCTATGTTAATGTTGACTAGCATGTTAGTTAGCAGTAATTAGCCTGTGCCTATGATAATGTTAACTAGCATGTTAGTTAGCAGTAATTAGCCTGTGCCTATGTTAATGTTAACTAGCATGTTAGTTAGCAGTAATTAGCCTGTGCCTATGTTAATGTAACTAGCATGTTAGTTAGCAGTAATTAGCCTGTGTCTATGTTGATGTTAACTAGCATGTTAGTTAGCAGTAATTAGCCTGTGCCTATGTTGATGTTAACTAGCATGTTGGTTAGCAGTAATTAGCCTGTGCCTATGTTAATGTTGACTAGCATGTTAGTTAGCAGTAATTAGCCTGTGCCTATGTTGATGTTAACTAGCATGTCAGTTAGCAGTAATTAGCCTGTGCCTATGTTGATATTAACTAGCATGTTACTTAGCAGTAATTAGCCTGTGCCTATGTTAATGTTAACTAGCATGTTACTTAGCAGTAAATAGCCTGTGTCTATGTTGTTGTTGACTAGCATGTTAGTTAGCAGTAATTAGCCTGTGTCTATATTAAAGTAAACTAGCATGTTTGTTACCAGTAATTAGCCTGTGCCTATGTTGATGTTAACTAGCATGTTAGTTAGCAGTAATTAGCCTGTGCCTATGTTAATGTTAACTAGCATGTTAGTTAGCAGTAATTAGCTTGTGCCTATGTTAATGTTAACTAGCATGTTAGTTACCAGTAATTAGCCTGTGCCTATGTTATGTTAACTAGCATGTTAGTTAGCAGTAATTAGCCTGTGCCTATGATAATGTTAACTAGCATGTTAGTTAGCAGTAATTAGCCTGTGCCTATGTTAATGTTAACTAGCATGTTAGTTAGCAGTAATTAGCCTGTGCCTATGTTGATGTTAACTAGCATGTTAGTTAGCAGTAATTAGACTGTGCCTATGTTGATGTTAACTAGCATGTTAGTTAGCAGTAATTAGCCTGTGCCTATGTTGATGTTAACTAGCATGTTAGTTAGCAGTAATTAGCCTGTGCCTATGTTGATGTTAACTAGCATGTTAGTTAGCAGTAATTAGACTGTGCCTATGTTGATGTTAACTAGCATGTTAGTTAGCAGTAATTAGCCTGTGCCTATGTTGATGTTAACTAGCATGTTAGTTAGCAGTAATTAGCCTGTGCCTATGTTAATGTTAACTAGCATGTTAGTTAGCAGTAATTAGCCTGTGCCTATGATAATGTTAACTAGCATGTTAGTTAGCAGTAATTAGCCTGTGCCTATGATAATGTAACTAGCATGTTAGTTAGCAGTAATTAGCCTGTGCCTATGTTAATGTTAACTAGCATGTTAGTTAGCAGTAATTAGCCTGTGTCTATGTTGATGTTAACTTGCATGTTAGTTAGCAGTAATTAGCCTGTGCCTATGTTGATGTTAACTAGCATGTTAGTTAGCAGTAATTAGACTGTGCCTATGTTGATGTTAACTAGCATGTTAGTTAGCAGTAATTAGCCTGTGCCTATGTTGATGTTAACTAGCATGTTAGTTAGCAGTAATTAGCCTGTGCCTATGTTGATGTTAACTAGCATGTTAGTTAGCAGTAATTAGCCTGTGCCTATGTTGATGTTAACTAGCATGTTAGTTAGCAGTAATTAGCCTGTGCCTATGTTGATGTTAACTAGCATGTTAGTTAGCAGTAATTAGCCTGTGCCTATGTTAATGTTAACTAGCATGTTAGTTAGCAGTAATTAGCCTGTGCCTATGTTAATGTTAACTAGCATGTTAGTTAGCAGTAATTAGCCTGTGCCTATGTTAATGTTAACTAGCATGTTTGTTAGCAGTAATTAGCCTGTGCCTATGTTAATGTTAACTAGCATGTTAGTTAGCAGTAATTAGCCTGTGCCTATGTTAATGTTAACTAGCATGTTAGTTAGCAGTAATTAGCTTGTGCCTATGTTAATGTTAACTAGCATGTTAGTTAGCAGTAATTAGCCTGTGCCTATGTTAATGTTAACTAGCATGTTAGTTAGCAGTAATTAGCCTGTGCCTATGTTAATGTTAACTAGCATGTTAGTTAGCAGTAATTAGCCTGTGCCTATGTTATGTTAACTAGCATGTTAGTTAGCAGTAATTAGCCTGTGTCTATGTTGATGTTAACCAGCATGTTAGTTAGCAGTAATTAGCCTGTGCCTATGTTGATGTTAACTAGCATGTTGGTTAGCAGTAATTAGCCTGTGCCTATGTTAATGTTGACTAGCATGTTAGTTAGCAGTAATTAGCCTGTGCCTATGATAATGTTAACTAGCATGTTAGTTAGCAGTAATTAGCCTGTGCCTATGTTAATGTTAACTAGCATGTTAGTTAGCAGTAATTAGCCTGTGCCTATGTTAATGTTAACTAGCATGTTAGTTAGCAGTAATTAGCCTGTGTCTATGTTGATGTTAACTAGCATGTTAGTTAGCAGTAATTAGCCTGTGCCTATGTTGATGTTAACTAGCATGTTGGTTAGCAGTAATTAGCCTGTGCCTATGTTAATGTTGACTAGCATGTTAGTTAGCAGTAATTAGCCTGTGCCTATGTTGATGTTAACTAGCATGTCAGTTAGCAGTAATTAGCCTGTGCCTATGTTGATATTAACTAGCATGTTACTTAGCAGTAATTAGCCTGTGCCTATGTTAATGTTAACTAGCATGTTACTTAGCAGTAAATAGCCTGTGTCTATGTTGTTGTTGACTAGCATGTTAGTTAGCAGTAATTAGCCTGTGTCTATATTAAAGTAAACTAGCATGTTTGTTACCAGTAATTAGCCTGTGCCTATGTTGATGTTAACTAGCATGTTAGTTAGCAGTAATTAGCCTGTGCCTATGTTAATGTTAACTAGCATGTTAGTTAGCAGTAATTAGCTTGTGCCTATGTTAATGTTAACTAGCATGTTAGTTACCAGTAATTAGCCTGTGCCTATGTTAATGTTAACTAGCATGTTAGTTAGCAGTAATTAGCCTGTGCCTATGATAATGTTAACTAGCATGTTAGTTAGCAGTAATTAGCCTGTGCCTATGTTAATGTTAACTAGCATGTTAGTTAGCAGTAATTAGCCTGTGTCTATATTAAAGTAAACTAGCATGTTAGTTAGCAGTAATTAGCCTGTGCCTATGTTGATGTTAACTAGCATGTTAGTTAGCAGTAATTAGCCTGTGTCTATATTAAAGTAAACTAGCATGTTAGTTAGCAGTAATTAGCCTGTGTCTATATTAAAGTAAACTAGCATGTTAGTTAGCAGTATTAGCCTGTGTCTATGCTAATGTTAACTAGCATGTTAGTTACCAGTAATTAGCCTGTGTCTATGTTAATGTTAACTAGCATGTTAGTTACCAGTAATTAGCCTGTGTCTATGTTAATGTTAACTAGCATGTTAGTTAGCAGTAATTAGCCTGTGCCTATGTTGATGTTGACTAGCATGTTAGTTAGCAGTAATTAGCCTGTGCCTATGTTGATGTTAACTAGCATGTTAGTTACCAGTAATTAGCCTGTGTCTATGTTAATGTTGTCCTTGTCTCGTCTCTCCAGGAAATACTCTGAGCCTGCAGCAGCTCTGTCGAATCGCCGTGAGGCTGCGGCTCGGCACCAAAGCCCCGGAGGTCATAGGTCAGCTGGACACGCCCCGCCGCATCCACAGCTACCTCCGGTACCGTGATCCTCCTGCAGGACTACACCGGGACACATGATCAGACCCATCAGGGTCACGACGAGACCGGGTCTAATTAAAAAGAACCACTGTGGACAACATCTGCTCAATGCAAATATATATCGGACTCAGGATTGGATAGGGCGTCGTCATTAATGTCATTCATTTAGGTTGTTGAATAGTAATAAAGTGTTTATTAATGAGCGATTACATGAATCAGGAAATTAAAGGGACATTTCACCATTGGAGGAGATGACTATATCTGGAAATTGGGTCACTTATATGGAAGAAATGTGAAATTTATTGTAAAATTGGTGCCTTCTTGGCTGAAAAACGCCAGAAAATGTCTTGTTGGCTCATGTGGATCAAAGACACCAAATCCCAGAATGCACTTGGTTGGCTGCTCAGAGCCCACTCCCATACCCTATACCCCTACCCCATACACACAGACAGTGAGGCGTTCAACTCTAGTGGGTTTTATTGTCATTTTCAATCACATCACAAGTCTCTGGCTCTTGGACCCCTGGTCTTATTCACAAAGGGGAGTTTATGACCCTCAATTCAGGACCTGCAGAGCAAAAGACCAGTGGGGCCACAAAGAGGGACTGGAACCAGATCCAGGATGTGTCTCTCTAACATCAACAATTCCGCTTCTGACACATGCACATGGTTCAGGGGGGAGGACTAGGGTCGGTTCAGGGGGGGACTGGAGTTGGTTCACGGGGGGGGACTGGGGGGGGGTGGTTCAGGGGGTGGACTGGGGTCGGTTCAGGGGAGGACTGGGGTCGGTTCAGGGGGGGTACTGGGGTCGGTTCGGGGGGGACTGGGGTCAGTTCAGGGGGGGACTGGGGTCGGTTCAGGGGGTGGAGGGGTCGGTTCAGGGGGTGGACTGGGTCGGTTCAGGGGGGTGGACTGGGGTCGGTTCAGGGAGGACGGGGTCGTTCAGGGGGGGGGACTGGGGTCGGTTCAGGGAGTGGACTGGGGTCGGTTCAGGGGGTGGACGGGGTCGGTTCAGGGGGGAGGACTAGGATCGGTTCTGGGGGGAGGACTAGGGTCGGTTCAGGGAGGGACTGGGGTCGGTTCAGGGGGTGGACTGCGGTGGTTCAGGGGGGAGGACTAGGGTCGGTTCAGAGGGACTGGGGTCGGTTCAGGGAGGGACTGGGGTCGGTTCAGGGGGGGACGGGACTGGGGTGGGGTCGGTTCAGGGGGGTACTAGGGTCGGTTCAGGGAGGGACTGGGGTCGGTTCAGGGGAGGACTGGGGTCGGTTCAGGGGGGGACTGGGGTCGGTCAGGGAGTGGACTGGGGTCGGTTCAGGGGGTGGACTGGGGTCGGTTCAGGGGGGAGGACTAGGATCGGTTCTGGGGGGAGGACTAGGGTCGGTTCAGGGAGGGACTGGGGTCGGTTCAGGGAGGGACTGGGGTCGGTTCAGGGGGGAGGACTGGGGTCGGTTCAGGGGGGGAGGACTAGGGTCGGTTCAGGGAGGGTCTGGGGTCGGTTCAGGGAAGGACTGGGGTCGGTTCAGGGGGGAGGACTAGGGTCGGTTCAGGGGGGACTGGAGTCGGTTCAGGAGGGACTGGGTCAGTTCAGGGGGGGACGGGACTGGGTCGGTTCAGGGGGGTATAGGGTCGGTTCAGGGAGGGACTGGGGTCGGTTCAGGGGGGAGGACTAGGGTCGGTTCAGAGGAACTGGGGTGGTGTGGACTGGGGTCGGTTCAGGGGGGAGGACTGGGGTCGGTTCAGGGGGGACTGGGGTCAGTTCAGGGGAGGACTGGGGTCGGTTCAGGGGGTGACTAGGGTTGACCAGGACTGACTGGGCCTTCTTCAGGGACCTGGTCTGTAGACAGAGTTTAAGTCAGTCAGAAGGTTTTGGGAGATCTTGCCTACACACCTTAACTACATCTCACAGCCTGTTGTCCACTCGCCATCCTAAAAATCGAGCGCCTGTTAGCTTAGCTTCAAAATGGCCGACGCTGAAGAGTCCAAAACCTGCAGAACTACCTGGTTTGTAGTCCACAGCCGCTGGGGGGGGGGGGGGGGGGAACAAATCCCAGACACACAACACTGAGATCTCTCGTCTCAGGGGGGACGTGAGTGAGGGAAAGACGGTCATTTGAAAAGACTACTGGGTCTCTATTGATACCTAGCTTAATGCTAATTGGTGGAGTATCCCTTTAAGGTTCATAGCCAATCAGATTCAAACGATCTCTTTTGAATATGCAGCAAATATAGGAATAGTTTTCAAAAAATATATGTTTGTACAAAATGTTGCCACAATAAAGACATTATTATCCCAAACTTGTTCTTGTTCCCAGTTGTATTTTCATATGTGAGAACTGGAATATTTGGACCTTTATAGTTGATTTAGTATTAAAAAGCATCCTAAAAGGTCCTAATTTATCTAAAAGTGATTAAAAGAAGACGTTCTATGGGTTAAATGTGTGAGTTTCAGAAAGTACAAAAAAAATGAACGTAAGTTAAATCTTAAAAGTAAGAAGTCTGACCAAAAGAAACGTCTTTAGCCTTGCGTGGAAGCTTTTTACGCGTAAAAACAACATGTCCCAGCATGCTCTGTGTGGTCCAGCTATGTCACGTGACTCGTGTAGACACTAGACGAACAGCCGCGTCTCTGCGGCTGCTTAAGCGTCGTAAATTGGGATTTTTTTATATAAAGACAGGATGGAGATTGAAAATGCTCGTCCGTATTTCTTTGGAGACATCGGTGAGTGTGACGTAAAGACGATAAACGGGGAAACGGGCGCTTTTTGGGGTCCCCCTGACCCAGTTTGACGTCGGTACGTAGCTAGCTGTAATGCTAACGTGCTAGCAACCACTAAAGGAGGGGCGAGTGTGCGTCGGAGGCACGGGTTCGAATCCGCCGGTGGCTCTTTGCTGCGTGTCATCTTTTCTCTTCCCTTTCCTAAACTGTATAACACTATTAAATAAAAATAAAAATAAAAACTCTTAAAGTTATCTTTTAAAAAAAACAACAACATTGTGTATTTGCGCCCACTTAAAATTCAAGGTGAATGTCTAAGGTTGTTGACATGTGTTGATTATTGCAATGCAAATGTGAAATTACAGTTGTCAATGTGCAGTATTTCACGAGACATTTACTAGAAATAATGTGAAAGCGGAGACAATGATGATGATACACTGTACCACTGCAAACACACGTAATTTATAGAGCTATATTAATAAACTCTGCTACATGAGGTGTACGTTAAACGAGGACAGTTATAGCAACGCTACAATACAAAGCAGACCGACATCACATTTAGGATGTTAGTTATTCACCATAACACAAGAACGACAACGGGTGAAAATGTCAAATATAATAGTAGTCTCTTTTTTTTGTCACTGGACACGTACAATAGATTTGGATGCAGTTATTTCAGTGGAAAACATCTGCAAAAGGTGGATAGATAAATATAGAAGAGCCTCTAAAAGTCACTATAAAAATATATATTTAAAAAAGACACTAAAATGTAGACTTAAGCACACGTTTAGAGCTGGGCGACAGACAGGTGGAGAAAGTAGGAAGACATGCAGGAGATCGCCACAGGCGGGATTCGAACCCTCGACCTCTGAGTCGAGGCATAAATCTTTTAATATATGTGTGCCAACCAGGCTACATGATATGGATTTTCTTTTGTAAGCATATTTTTGGGCTTTTACACCTTTTAATTTGATAGGACAGCTAGGTGGAGAAAGTAGGAAGACATGCAGGAGATCGCCACAGGCGGGATTCGAACCCTCGACCTCTGAGTCGAGGCATAAATCTTTTAATACATGTGTGCCAACCAGGCTACATGATATGGATTTAATTTTTTAAGATTATTTTTGGGCTTTTACGCCTTTTAATTTGATAGGACAGCTAGGTGGAGAAAGGGGGGAAGACATGCAGGAGATCGCCACAGGCGGGATTCGAACCCTCGACCTCTGCATTGAGGCACAAACCTCATTATAAGAGAGCTTGCTCTACCACGGAGCCAACCCAGATACTTGATATGGATATTTATATTATGGTCTGGGCTTTTTTGAGGCAGTGGGAACTGTAAAGCTCATCCAGGGAGGGGAGAGTAGAACTCTACCACTACTCTCTAAACCAGGGGTTCCCAAACCTTTTCAGCTCAAGACCCAAAAGAGAGATTTTGAGATATCAGCCAGCTGATCTAGTCTAGGTTCGGTTTTTGAAAGTGCCCCATGCTGAGGCCATGCTGAGGCCATTTTGAGGCCATGCTGAGGCCATGCTGAGGCCATGCTGAGGTCATGCTGAGGCCATTTTAAGGTCATGCTGAGGCCATTTTAAGGCCATGCTGAGGCCATTTTAAGGCTATGCTGAGGCCATGTTGAGGCCATGCTGAGGCCATTTTGAGGCCATGCTGAGGCCATTTTAAGGTCATGCTGAGGTCATTCTGAGGCCATTTTAAGGTCATGCTGAGGCCATTTTGAGGCCATGTTGAGGCCATGCTGAGGCCATTTTGAGGCCATGCTGAGGCCATTTTAAGGCCATTTTAAGGTCATGCTGAGGTCATGCTGAGGCCATTTTGAGGCCATGTTGAGGCCATGCTGAGGCCATTTTAAGGCCATGCTGAGGCCATGCTGAGCATTTAGTCTGTTCTCTGCCAATTGGCGACCCAATAAAACGGGTCCGCAACGCTATTTTGGGTCCCGGCCCTAAGTTCGGGAAACATTGCCCTGAAACACAGGTGACAACGCTGCCTTAACCCCGCCGGCTGGTGCTGGCGAGAGAACCGAGGTGCACCAGGCGGCGTCCCTCGGCCAGACGTCCCAGCTGCAGCGTCTCATCCGAAGCGGGGGCGGTCACGTGGTGGCGGTGGACTCCATCACGCCGCTGCACGAGGCCTGCGTCCGGGGACAGGCCCAGTGTGTCCGGCTGCTGCTGGACGCCGGAGCCCAGGTGAGACGAGATCTGGGGACATGGGGGACTTAAAAAAAGAAGAAATGGCTATAATGTACATGCATGTGTGTCCATAATGCGTCTCAGGTGGACGCGAGGAACGTGGACGGCAGCACCCCGCTGTGTGACGCCTGCTCAGCCGGGAGTCTGGAGTGTGTCCGTCTTCTGCTGGACCACGGGGCCAAGACCAACCCCGCCCGCCCTCAACGCCCGCACCGCTCCCCCCTCCACGAGGCCTGCATGGGGGGTGGGTCCCTGTGTGAAGCTCTTTATTTCATCAGTCTCTAATAGGACACCATTAAACATGGAAGTGGGGTTTTTGTCATAATTCATGTTAAAAATCCACAATGGAAACAACGTCTCATATCTAGAATAATGTCTTCATGTTGCCCTCATGTTGTCTTCATGATATCTTCATGTTGTCCTCATGCTGTCTTCATGATATCTTCATGTTGTCCTCATGCTGTCTTCATATATCTTCATGTTGTCCTCATGCTGTCTTCATGATATCTTCATGTTGTCCTCATGCTGTCTTCATGATATCTTCATGTTGTCCTCATGCTGTCTTCATGCTTTCCTCGTGTTGCCCTCGTGTTGTCCTCATGTTGTCCTCATGTTGCCTTCCTGTTGTCCCCATGTTGCCCTCATGTTGTCTTCATGTTGTCCTCATGTTGCCCTCATGTTGTCCTCATGTTGTCCTCATGTTGCCTTCCTGTTGTCCCCATGTTGTCCTCATGTTGTCCTCATGTTGTCCTCATGTTGTCTTCATGTTGTCTTCATGTTGCCTTCCTGTTGTCCCCATGTTGTCCCCATGTTGTCCTCATGTTGCCCTCATGTTGTCCCATGTTGTCCTCATGTTGTCCTCATGTTGTTCTCATGTTGTCCTCATGTTGTCCTCATGTTGTCCCCATGTTGTCCCCATGTTGTCCTCATGTTGCCCTCATGCTGTCCTCATGCTGTTCTCATGTTGTCCTCATGTTGTCCTCATGTTGTCTTCATGTTGCCCTCATGTTGTCTTCATGTTGCCCTCATGTTGTCCTCATGTTGTCCTCATGTTGTCCTCATGCTGTCTTCATGATATCTTCATGTTGTCCTCATGCTGTCTTCATGCTTTCCTCGTGTTGCCCTCGTGTTGTCCTCATGTTGTCCTCATGTTGCCTTCCTGTTGTCCCCATGTTGCCCTCATGTTGTCTTCATGTTGTCCTCATGTTGCCCTCATGTTGTCCTCATGTTGTCCTCATGTTGCCTTCCTGTTGTCCCCATGTTGTCCTCATGTTGTCCTCATGTTGTCCTCATGTTGTCTTCATGTTGTCTTCATGTTGCCTTCCTGTTGTCCCCATGTTGTCCCCATGTTGTCCTCATGTTGCCCTCATGTTGTCCCCATGTTGTCCTCATGTTGTCCTCATGTTGTCCTCATGATGTTCTCATGTTGTCCTCATGTTGTCCTCATGTTGTCCCCATGTTGTCCCCATGTTGTCCTCATGTTGCCCTCATGTTGTCCTCATGTTGTTCTCATGTTGTCCTCATGTTGTCCTCATGTTGTCTTCATGTTGCCCTCATGTTGTCTTCATGTTGCCCTCATGTTGTCCTCATGTTGTCCTCATGTTGTCCCCATGTTGTCCCCATGTTGTCCTCATGTTGTCCTCATGTTGTCCTCATGTTGTCTTCATGTTGTCTTCATGTTGTCCCCATGTTGTCCCCATGTTGTCCTCATGTTGCCCCCATGTTTCCCCATGTCATCCTCATGTTGTCCCCATGTTGTCCCCATGTTGTCTTCATGTTGTCTTCATGTTGCCTTCCTGTTGTCCCCATGTTGTCCTCATGTTGTCCTCATGTTGTCCTCATGTTGTCTTCATGTTGTCTTCATGTTGCCTTCCTGTTGTCCCCATGTTGTCCTCATGTTGTCCTCATGTTGTCCCCATGTTGTCCTCATGTTGTCCTCATGTTGTCCTATATCAATGTTCTTTTTAATTCCCCAAAATAACATATGATTCCAACGCTCTTTGCCAAGTACAAATCTCTACTTTCATTAATTTTGGGTCTTATTCTATTTTATAGCATTGTAAAACAAAGTGAAGTGTTGTTGAAATAGTGTTGAGTAAAAGTTGACATATTCCAGTCTGTGATTATCATCAACATCCATTCCTTTAATTTGAGTCTAAATTATTAGCCCTCTTATTTTTTAATATGTAGTCTCTGTCCATGTTTCAGGGAACTCTGAGTGTGTGAAGCTGCTGATCGCCACGGGTGCTCGCCTGGAGGCGTACGACCTTTACTACGGGACCCCGCTACACGTAGCGTGTGCTAACCAACACACACACTGTGTTAAGGAGCTGCTCAATGCAGGTGAGCGCTATGGGGGGGGGGGGGGGTATGTTGCATGGCTTCAAAGTTGCTTCTTGCTTCTCAGATTTCTGTGGGATTAATTAGGGAGAGAGCGATTATCGGCCCTGGAGGATCATCAGTGTTTTATTTGCCTGTTAATTGATAAAGTTGTGAATTAAAATCCAATTTTAATTGTGTCCTATAGAGACGGACGCATTCCCTGAACATAGATGTTATCAGCTGCGGGTAATTGAGATAAAGACAATATTTGGTAATGGATTATGAAGTAAAACTGTATTTCAGACTTGTTTTTAAAACCCCAAGTAAGGTCCCGAAGGGGAAGACAACACAAGGGTTGAATAAGTGCTTAAAGGTCCAATGTGTAGGAACTTCTCCCATCAAGCGTTGAGATCGCCAGCAACTCTAAAATCCCAGGAACGTCTGGAACACCACCACGAGATCGCCAGCAACTCTAAAATCCCAGGAACATCTGGAACACCGCCATGAGATCGCCAGCAACTCTAAAATCCCAGGAACATCACCATGAGATCTTATCAACTCTAAAATCCCAGGAACATCTGGAACACCGCCACGAGATCGCCAGCAACTCTAAAATCCCAGGAACATCACCATGAGATCTTATCAACTCTAAAATCCCAGGAACATCTGGAACATCACCATGAGATCGCCATCAACTCTAAAATCCCAGGAACATCTGGAACACCACCATGAGATCGCCATCAACTCTAAAATCCCAGGAACGTCTGGAACACCGCCATGAGATCGCCATCAACTCTAAAATCCCAGGAACATCTGGAACACCGCCATGAGATCGCCATCAACTCTAAAATCCCAGGAACGTCTGGAACACTACCATGAGATCGCCATCAACTCTAAAATCCCAGGAACATCTGGAACACCGCCATGAGATCGCCATCAACTCTAAAATCCCAGGAACATCTGGAACATCACCATGAGATCGCCATCAACTCTAAAATCCCAGGAACGTCTGGAACACCACCATGAGATCGCCATCAACTCTAAAATCCCAGGAACGTCTGGAACACCGCCATGAGATCGCCATCAACTCTTAAATCCCAGGAACATCTGGAACACCGCCATGAGATCGCCATCAACTCTAAAATCCCAGGAACGTCTGGAACACTACCATGAGATCGCCATCAACTCTAAAATCCCAGGAACATCTGGAACACCACCATGAGATCGCCATCAACTCTAAAATCCCAGGAACGTCTGGAACACCACCATGAGATCGCCATCAACTCTAAAATCCCAGGAACATCTGGAACACCACCATGAGATCGCCATCAACTCTAAAATCCCAGGAACATCTAAAATCCCAGGAACATAAGGAACACCACCACGAGATCGCCATCAACTCCAAAATCCCAGGAACATCTAAATCCCAGGAACATCTGGAACACCACCACGAGATCGCCATCAACTCCAAAATCCCAGGAACATCTAAAATCCCAGGAACGTCTGGAACACCACCATGAGATCGCCATCAACTCTAAAATCCCAGGAACGTCTGGAACATCACCACGAGATTGCCATCAACTCTAAAATCCCAGGAACATCTTGAACCCGCCATGAGATCGCCATCAACGCCTAAAATCCCAGGAACGTCTGGAACACCACCACGAGATCGCCATCAACTCTAAATCCCAGGAACGTCTGGAACACCACCATGAGATCGCCATCAACTCTAAAATCCCAGGAACATCTGGAACACCGCCATGAGATCGCCATCAACGCTAAAATCCCAGGAACGTCTGGAACACCACCACGAGATCGCCATCAACTCTAAAATCCAGGAACGTCTGGAACACCCATGAGATCGCCATCAACTCTAAAATCCCAGGAACATCTGGACACACCGCCATGAGATCGCCATCAACTCTAAATCCCAGGAACATCTGGAACACCGCCATGAGATCGCCATCAACTCTAAAATCCCAGGAACGTCTGGAACACCACCACGAGATCGCCATCAACTCTAAAATCCCAGGAACGTCTGGAACACCACCATGAGATCGCCATCAACTCTAAAATCCCAGGAACATCTGGAACACCACCATGAGATCGCCATCAACTCTAAAATCCAGGAACATCTAAAATCCAGGAACATAAGGAACACCACCACGAGATCGCCATCAACTCCAAAATCCCAGGAACATCTAAAATCCCAAGAACATCTGGAACACCACCACGAGATCGCCATCAACTCCAAAATCCCAGGAACATCTAAAATCCCAGGAACGTCTGGAACACCACCACGAGATCGCCATCAACTCTAAAATCCCAGGAACGCCTGGAACACCACCACGAGATCGCCATCAACTCTAAAATCCCAGGAACGTCTGGAACACCACCACGAGATCGCCATCACTCTAAAATCCCAGGAACATCTGGAACACCACCATGAGATCGCCATCAACTCTAAAATCCCAGGAACATCTAAAATCCCAGGAACATAAGGAACACCACCACGAGATCGCCATCAACTCCAAAATCCCAGGAACATCTAAAATCCCAAGAACATCTGGAACACCACCACGAGATCGCCATCAACTCCAAAATCCCAGGAACATCTAAAATCCCAGGAACGTCTGGAACACCACCACGAGATCGCCATCAACTCTAAAATCCCAGGAACGCCTGGAACACCACCACGAGATCGCCATCAACTCTAAAATCCCAGGAACGTCTGGAACACCACCACGAGATCGCCATCAACTCTAAAATCCCAGGAACATCTGGAACACCGCCATGAGATCGCCATGTAAATGTAAATGTGCTGTATTTCTATATCTTTTCCAGTCTTAACAACTGCTCAAAGCGCTTTTACATCTACAGGAAACATTCACCATTCACACACATTCATACACTGTGGCCGGGGCTGCCGTACAAGGTGCCACCTGCTCAGCAAATAAACATTCATACACATTCACACTCCGATGCGCAGCACCGGGGGCAACTCGGGGTTCAGTGTCTTGCCCAAGGACACTTCGACAATGACTGCAGGGGCGGGGATCGAACCACCAACCCTCCGATTGGCAGGCAACCGCTCTACCACTGAGCCACAGCCGCCATCAACTCTAAAATCCCAGGAACATCTGAAATACACCACCATGAGATCGCCATCAACTCCAAAATCCCAGGAACATCTAAAATCCCAGGAACATCTGGAACATCACCCTGAGATTGCCATCAACTCTAAAATCCCAGGAACATCTAAAATCCCAGGAACATCTGGAACGTCACCATGAGATCGCCATCAACTCCAAAATCCCAGGAACATCTGGAAGATGCCCAGATTGACCTTTTTTAAAGAGCTGCCATTAACGCCCTTTTCCCTTCCAGGTGCTAAGGTGAACGCCGCCCGGCTACACGAGACGCCGCTGCACCACGCTGCTAAGAACACCCAGGTGGAGATGGTGAAGATGCTGGTGGAGTTCGGGGCCAACGTCCACGCCCGAGACCAGCACAACAGGAGACCCGTGGACTACGCCGCGCCCGGGTCGCCCTCGGCCACCTGCCTCCACTTTTACGAGAGTAGGTCACTCACGGAAAAGGCAACAACCGTACCGTGGAGATTTTTTTTTATCGTTTCTTCACAACTTTATGGGAAAAAATACATCCAAACATAGGACATTTCAGACACTTGGTCAAATCATGCTCCAGAGAAACAATAATAGCATTTAAAATAAATAAAGAAGTAGTGTTTATAGCCATTTTCTTTAGAGGGGATGATTGAGCAATATAAAACTACAATGCCACAAAACTAATATACAGTGTAATTAAAAGTCCACCTTACAAAATGACAGTTTTTTGAGTGTTTATACGTCTGACGGACTTAATTAAGTCCTTGGGTTTTCATAACGAAGCGGTGAAATTGGGCGTAGCACTTGAATTCAACGTGGAAATTCTGATTTTGAAAATGAAAACCTAAAAACTCTTACATTCACACTGATATCATGATGGGTTTTACACAACATTTAATGCGTCATTTGAGTTGTAAAGATGTAGCTTTGCAGGTTATATAATGTAAAGTGTCGGTGTACTTTTTTAATCCTCATGTTGTCCCCATGTTGTCCCCATGTTGTCCTCCTGTTGTCCCTCATGTTGTCCCCATGTTGTCTTCATGTTGCCCTCATGTTGTCTTCATGTTGCCCTCATGTTGCCCTCATGTTGTCTTCATGTTGCCCTCATGTTGTCTTCATGTTGCCCTCATGTTGTCTTCATGTTGCCCTCATGTTGCCCTCATGTTGCCCTCATGTTGTCTTCATGTTGCCCTCATGTTGTCTTCATGTTGTCCTCATGTTGTCCTCATGTTGCCCTCATGTTGTCTTCATGTTGTCTTCATGTTGTCTTCATGCTGTCTTCATGCTGTCCTCATGTTGTCCTCACGTTTCCCTCATGTTGTCTTCATGTTGTCTTCATGTTGCCCTCATGTTGCCCTCATGTTGTCTTCATGCTGTCTTCATGTTGCCCTCATGCTGTCTTCATGTTGCCCTCATGTTGCCCTCATGTTGTCTTCATGTTGTCTTCATGTTGTCTTCATGCTGTCTTCATGCTGTCCTCATGTTGTCCTCATGTTGCCCTCATGTTGTCTTCATGTTGTCTTCATGTTGCCCTCATGTTGCCCTCATGTTGCCCTCATGTTGTCTTCATGCTGTCTTCATGTTGCCCTCATGCTGTCTTCATGTTGTCCTCATGTTGTCTTCATGTTGTCTTCATGTTGTCTTCATGTTGCCCTCATGTTGCCCTCATGTTGTCCTCATGTTGTCCTCATGTTGCCCTCATGTTGCCCTCATGTTGTCCTCATGTTGTCTTCATGTTGTCTTCATGTTGTCCTCATGTTGTCCTCATGTTGCCCTCATGTTGTCTTCATGTTGTCTTCATGTTGTCTTCATGTTGTCTTCATGTTGTCCTCATGTTGTCCTCATGTTGCCCTCATGTTGCCCTCATGTTGTCTTCATGTTGCCCTCATGTTGCCCTCATGTTGCCCTCATGTTGTCTTCATGTTGTCCTCATGTTGCCCTCATGTTGTCTTCATGTTGTCCTCATGTTGTCTTCATGTTGCCCTCATGTTGCCCTCATGTTGCCCTCATGTTGCCCTCATGTCGTCCTCATGTCGTCCTCATGTCGCCCTCATGTTGTCTTCATGTTGTCTTCATGCTGTCTTCATGCTGTCTCATGTTGTCCTCATGTTGTCCTCATGTTGTCCCCATGTTGTCCTCATGCTGTCCTCTGTCGTCCTCATGTTGCCCTCATGTTGCCCTCATGTTGCCCTCATGTTGTCCTCATGTTGTCTTCATGTTGTCCTCATGTTGCCCTCATGTTGTCTTCATGTTGTCCTCATGTTGCCCTCACGTTGTCCTCATGTTGCCCTCATGTTGCCCTCATGTTGCCCTCATGTTGTCTTCATGTTGTCCTCATGTTGTCCTCATGTTGCCCTCATGTTGTCTTCATGTTGTCCTCATGTCGCCCTCACGTTGTCCTCATGTAAAGATGTAGCTTTGCAGGTTATATATATTGTGTAAAATGTCGACGTGTACTTCTTTAATCTTATTGGTCCAGTGTAGATCTCATAGTGTGTAGTTGGTGTAACGTCAACGTCTCACCAGCAGGTGGCAGGCAAGGATTGCATGTCAAGTCCAGGAAATGTCTCAGACTGATGACACCCGTTGTTTACCATGGTGCTCATATATATATATATATATATACACACACACACACACACACACACACACACACACACACACACACCAATCGCCAATTAACTTATGCTGGAGATTGTACAAGCAAGAAGCAACCCTCAGATAGATTTCGTAATGCACCTTGTTAATGTTTACATTAAGACTTTAAAGTACTCTTTCCTGAACCGTACCAACACTATATATTAACATATTTGACATTTTAAAAGATTGATTTCAGTATTTTATGAATCCACCATCATCCAGATCACTCGGACAAAGATCGGTTTCGTTCGGTTGTCCAGTTGACAAGTTTTAGCTCATTGATGTATCCATATTCCACACCTATTACCCATTAAAAGGAGGAAGAATTATGACTAAATAAGTCATAAAATGAACCATATCCAGGCAGTTAAGGTTGGTTTCAAAGAGTGCTAAAAGGTTGTATTTAACAGGGAAAGACATTGTCGATGTTAATGTCCCGCCCTGTTAATTAAAGGGATTTTCTTACTTTTTTCACGTTTGTTTTTCATAATTCGTCTTCCTTTCCTTATACTATATTCTCTTCCATGAGCTAACTCCTTGTTGTTGTTGTCGTCCTGTCCATAGCCACCCCCATGACCCTGCAGCAGCTCAGCAGGCTGGCGGTGAGGAGGACGCTGGGCACCAGAGCTCTGGGGGTCATGGGTCAACTCCACGTACCCAAGCTCCTCATCCGCTACCTGTGCTACCAGTAACCCCGAGGACCACCGATGGGGGGACTCTCAAAGAGCTGCAAACCACAGCAAAGGTGCCACGGCTTTAGTAGACATCAGTGTTTAGTCAGAAGCACAAGGTTTCTCTTCAAAGCTACACTTTGACCCCAAGACTTGGCTAGCTCAAAGTCCCAGGGGGGGTGAGAGAGACGAGGATCCCAGCTCCCAAGTCCTGGATTTGCCCAAAATGTCATTCTCTATTGACTTGTCGTCCGGTTCTGGATCTGGATCGTGGATCTTTTGAGATGCAAACATACCGACACATGCATAGGAAATGATAATCCTAAAATAGAAGCTCCAAATGGTCTCCTTAACAGCAGCTTCTTGTGGAAAAAGCCGCTCTCAGCACTGGAAACCATCCCAGTCTCTATTTCGGGTTGATAAACAAGAGGATTTTAAAAGGTCTTTGCAGCATATACAGTACAAGTCTTAACAGCATTTAATGTCTAAATGAATAGAAGCGTAACTTACACTACAAGAAGAGGGTATTTCTAATATGAGAGACCATTTTAGATGTTGTTTTTGTTATTATTTGAACTAGAGAACATGTGTCAAAGCTCAGGTGGAGGCGTGGTTTTTGGTGGAAATTGTCTGAGACCGGTTCTTATACCTGAATTTGCTTATTGGCCAATACCAAGTATGGATCCGATACCTGTGTGTCCTATTATGATTTAACTGCTGTATACTACAATCTATGGATATATGGATGTGATATGATTTCTATTTTTGTTGTTGGTCCGGCTCAGGTTGAACTTTTGGTGACAAAAACTCTTTTATAATCCAGTTTGACAGTCAGTCGTAATGGAGAAAGAACCCAAATCAACTTATTTAAAGTAGATTTTCTTAAACTGCGGTACTTTCAGATGCTGATACCACATTGAAAGCTGTATCGGAGGCTTTCAGATGCTGGGATTGGGATCACAACTTGTCTCGTTCCCTATCTCGGGGAAGCAGGGTTACATGCGTAACCCCTGTTCCCTTATCTCGGGGAACAAGGGTTACTATGTAACCCTTATTCCCTATCTCGGGGAACCAGGGTTACATACGTAACGTCGTCTCGGGGAACCAGGGTTACATACGTAACTCTTGTTCCCCTATCTCGGGGGACCAGGGTTACATACGTAACGTCGTCTCGGGGAACCAGGGTTACATACATAACTCTTGTTCCCCTATCTCGGGGAACAAGGGTTACATACGTAACCCGAGATGTTTTTTGGCAACAGAAGTGACATCAGTAGTCAGTTTTCTTGCTCAACCAAAGGTTTCTGGACTGGATCCTGGACTTTCTGGGGAAGTGCGTGCATGTCCCCAAACCCGCCTGCGTACCGTAAACGCTGAGTAGCCGTTAAATTGTGAAATACCCCGAGACGTAGCGTGCTCAGACCACATTCCTGGAGGACAGATGGCTGTTCCCTGTTAGACCTGTAACATCCAGAGGAACCCCAGCAGGCCTGCTGTCACAGTGACGCTCTCCATATGCTGCTTGCTACCCCCCCCCCCCCCCCCTCCGCGCCTAGAGAAAGCCTTTTGTTTAACACAGACACCCAAGTCTCAAGGAGACCTCGATCCGATCCCGGCTGCTTATTTATAGTTTCGCTAAATCCGCCTATAAAGATTGTAGGTCATGTTATTTTTAGTACATGAAGTGGTTTATGAAGTCCATAAAGGGCTTCAGATTGGCTTCGAAGTTGACCTGTTATGGAAGAGTTTTTCCCCCCCGTTATGATTTAAAAAATTACAAAACACACACATTTACAACATCCTACCCCCCCCCAAACACCCCCATATCATCATCACCACCACTTACTTAAAGGCAAATTAAGACAAGATAACATAACCATAATTATTCGATACAATAAAATCCTATCAAAATGAACTGCTTTCAACTAAATAAACATGTATATGTGGAAGAAATCGCCTCGCATTGCCAGACCCTCCTCCACAGCGCTGAGGAGGAGGGTCTGGAGGGTCAACACAGCATCCTGGGATAGGGGAAAATCATGCTCTGGGTTATTGGCGTTTCTTTAAACCAATCCCAATTGTGGTGGGCGGGGCTAAGCGCCGGACGGAGCCACGGTGCCACTGCTAAAATAGCCTCGGGAAGGAACATCATCCATCCATCCATCTTCATCCTCTTATCCGGTGTCGGGTCGCGGGGGCAGCAGCTCCAGTAGGGGACCCCAAACTTCCCTTTCCCGAGCCACATCAACCAGCTCCGACTGGGGGATCCCGAGGCGTTCCCAGGCCAGGTTGGAGATATAATCTCTCCACCTAGTCCTGGGTCTTCCCCGAGGCCTCCTCCCAGCTGGACGTCCCTCCACCTAGTCCTGGGTCTTCCCCGAGGCCTCCTCCCAGCTGGACGTGCCTGGACCACCTCCCTAGGGACCCCCCCAGGAGGCATCCTCACCAGATGCCCGAACCACCTCAACTGGCTCCTTTCGACGCGAAGGAGCAGCGGCTCTACTCCGAGCTCCTCTCGGATGACTGAGCTTCTCACCCTGTCTCTAAGGGAGACGCCGGCCCCCCCTCCTGAGGTAACCAGGCCCCCTTCCTGAGGAAACCAGCCCCCCTCCTGAGGAGACCAGCCACCCTCCTGAGGAAACCCAATTCGGCCGCTTGTACCCTGGATCTGGTTCTTTCGGTCATGACCCAGCCTTCAGGACCATAGGTGAGGGTAGATCGAGAGCTTTGGATCATCAGGTCCCCCAAAAACAAGTTCAGATCTGCCTTAAAGCCTTAAAATACCCGACCCTGATACATAGCAGAACACAGAGAGGAGACTAGGAGAGGCACGTAGGGAATGTCCAGTCCCCGAAGATGAGAAATGGGAATGTTGAACGACAGAGTGGTTGTGTTGAAACCTTTCCTCCCGGTAGGTCGAATTAAACGGCACTGGCCGTTCTTTTTTGGGTAAGCACTGTCCCATAAAAGGGAATAAAGTCACGTTCAATCGGCTCGGATGTTCAAAAAAAACATCGTTTCTCAGTTTAAGCGACGCTGAAGGTTCCCTGACCCTCTTAATACGGCGCTGTCCAGGTCATTTTAAGGGCCACACTGGACAAGGGACTCAAATTTAAAGGGCCAGACATGGAGAGTTTAATGACACGCATACATCAGAAAGAGTGAAATATCTATGAATGTGGAATAATTCATGTCGTTTTGCTGCCTTTTCTGACATTTTTCAGGCTTTCTTAGACGTGTTTGTCACTGAAATTGTTTTTATTTGTCGGTTTTTGCAACGTTTTGTCACTTTTTCTGTACTTATTTGTCTCGTTTAAGGTGCTACAAAGCAACCCCACAGAATAAGTCATAAATATTTGTCTTACTGTACAGAAGTGATGCTCTGAATAAGACAAATATGTCGATTCGTTGAATAAATTGTACTGTTGATGTGCTTGATGTCCTCTTGTTTTTGCATGATCCTGGCTCTCATTCACATGTGTGCTGGACTGGACTAGACTGGACTGGACTGGACTGTCTGCCAACTTATTCTGGTAAACACACACTTCTGTCTCTGTAGAAGAGTCACTGGGGAACACTGGGTTTCATAAGCAACATACAGTATTACAACATTTCCTTAAAGTGCACGACCTTTTGAAATTAATGAACGTCCGTTACGTTCACTCCACTTGCCTTTCAGAACTTAATTATAAAAACTTGGGTACATTTTCTAATTAAAGTCTTCAAAAGTCTTTAAATTTCAGTAGGAACTAGTTTCCAGCTGAACTGATCCCAGTTTACCTGAATTCAGACTGACTGAGGAAGGTCCAGCAGGTCCAACACGCGCAGATGCACTTATTGGCCACTTGGGGGCGACATTGATGATTAAATCGTTTGTATTGCATCGCATCTGTTAGGAAACGCAGCTCTGTGGGTCTCATGAGAAACAGGTCTTCCTCATTACACAGCAAACAGAAGGGGGGGGAGGATCAGGTCTTGGCAGTGAAAAGGACCAGAGGAGGTACACAGATTTGGGCAAGTAGATTGTGGATTTGAGGCGCTAAGCAGACTGCGAGGCTTTTGTTTGAGAATCCGATAAACAGAGACCTGGATGCTGTGATGGTCCAGTGCTACGCTCACCCATCAGACCCTGCAGCCTGAAAACCAGGACCCTGAAAGGAACCGCAGATGTGAGGCGACTTAGATCCAGCCCGTATATCCTTTAAGGTTCACAATGCATTAACCAAAAAACAGGGCAAAGTGTTTTTTTTTTTAACTGCAATTACCTGACAGTCAAAACTCAAAATGGCAGAATGCCGAGTTTTCATCAGAAAGAGTGAAATATCTACGAACGTGGGATAATTCCTGTGGCTTTGTTGCCTTTTCTGACATTTTTTAGGCTTTCTTAGACATGCGTGGCACTTAAATTGTCGTTTTTTTGCAGCGTTTTGTTGCTTTTTAGTCACTTTTAGACACGTTTGTCTCGTTTAAGGTGCTACAAAAGAACGTCTCGGGTTACGTATGTAACCCTGGTTCCCCGAGATAGGGGAACGAGACACTGCGTCGGTTACGACACTATGGGAACGCCTATAGTGTCGCAACTGACGCAGTTCGAGTTCCCCTCGAAGGGGAACGTCTCGGGTTACGTATGTAACCCTTGTTCCCCGAGATAGGGGAACGAGACACTGCGTCGGTTACGACACTATGGGAACGCCTATAGTGTCGCAACTGACGCAGTTCGAGTTCCCCTCGAAGGGGAACGTCTCGGGTTACGTATGTAACCCTTGTTCCCCGAGATAGGGGAACCAGGGTTACATACGTAACCCTGGTTCCCCGAGATAGGGGAACGAGACACTGCGTCGGTTACGACACTATGGGAACGCCTATAGTGTCGCAACTGACGCAGTTCGAGTTCCCCTCGAAGGGGAACGTCTCGGGTACGTATGTAACCTGGTTCCCCGAGATAGGGGAACCAGGGTTACATACGTAACCCTGGTTCCCCGAGATAGGGGAACGAGACACTGCGTCGGTTACGACACTATGGGAACGCCTATAGTGTCGCAACTGACGCAGTTCGAGTTCCCCTCGAAGGGGAACGTCTCGGGTTACGTATGTAACCCTTGTTCCCCGAGATAGGGGAACGAGACACTGCGTCGGTTACGACACTATGGGAACGCCTATAGTGTCGCAACTGACGCAGTTCGAGTTCCCCTCGAAGGGGAACGTCTCGGGTTACGTATGTAACCCTTGTTCCCCGAGATAGGGGAACCAGGGTTACATACGTAACCCTAGTTCCCCGAGATAGGGGAACGAGACACTGCGTCGGTTACGACACTATGGGAACGCTATAGTGTCGCAACTGACGCAGTTCGAGTTACCCTCGAAGGGGAACGTCTCGGGTTACGTATGTAACCCTTGTTCCCAGAGATAGGGGAACGAGACACTGCGTCGGTTACGACACTATGGGAACGCTATAGTGTCGCAACTGACGCAGTTCGAGTTACCCTCGAAGGGGAACGTCTCGGGTTACGTATGTAACCCTTGTTCCCCGAGATAGGGGAACCAGGGTTACATACGTAACCCTGGTTCCCCGAGATAGGGGAACGAGACACTGCGTCGGTTACGACACTATGGGAACGCCTATAGTGTCGCAACTGACGCAGTTCGAGTTCCCCTCGAAGGGGAACGTCTCGGGTTACGTATGTAACCCTGGTTCCCCGAGATAGGGGAACCAGGGTTACATACGTAACCCTTGTTCCCCGAGATAGGGGAACGAGACACTGCGTCGGTTACGACACTATGGGAACGCTATAGTGTCGCAACCGACGCAGTTGAAGTTCCCTCGAAGGGGAACTAAAGGACGAACCCACAAAACGGGTCATAATTATTTACCTTACTGTACAGAAGTGATGCTCTGAATAAGAGAAATATGTTGATTCAATTGAATAAATTGTACTTGAGGTCCTCATGTTTTTGCATGATCCTGGCTCTCATTCACGTGTGCTGGACTGGACTGGACTAGACTAGTAGATTAGACCACTAATGTGAGACGACAACTCGAGGCCCGCGGGCCAAATCCCGACCCCCCCTTATATCACTTAAGGTTCATTTTAACTGCAATTACCTGACGTTCAAACCTGAAAATGGCAGATTTGCCCACTTTGAGTCTCAGAAATTGCCACAGAAGCAGAGATTTTTCATTTTAAAGCTGTGAAACAGGTTGTTGGTAAAATAAATTGTCATTGTTTTGCTTTATTTGCTGAATTCTCTGAAGGCTAAGGAGCTTTTTAGCCGACTCTTGTGGCTTTATGTCGACAAAAATGCGTCAGAAAGTGTAAAGAAAAGTTAGAGATACCCAAACCCAAAGACTCATGTAGCCCAAGACACTCAGATTGCACAAAACGTTATTATATGACTTATATGTGTCGCGGTAAAAACATTTAACCAAAGTAATGAAGGTTTGGGTGTGGGTGTGTCTTTGCTCTAATATAATAAAAGCTATAGGGGTCATTGTATTTTCCATATAAATACACTATATGTTATATGAAGTACGACAATAGGAACAGGGGACTCTGATCAGGATCTGTCCGCTGTGAAATTCTTAAAGAATTATCGTCAAGAAATCTCAGTTGTAATCATTAAAATGGCTGAAAATGAACGCAAGGCAGAAGAAAAAATGGATATGCTCTAATTTATGTAACGGATTTAACCCCTTGTGTTTTTCCTCGGGTCGAACTGACCCGTTTCAAAGTGTTTTTATATCAGAAATATGGATTTCTTTCCACCAAATTGCCCAAAAATAACACGAATGATTCCACACAACATTACTTTTTATTGTATTTTTTGGGTGTTTTAATTAATCTTATAGCATTTGACTTATTTGGGTTATTGTTTTTTTTTAAAACAGTAGCCGGACTAAACTCTGACATCGACCCGTCTGTGATCCACTCAACATCCTCTGATCTCAACTATTAGTCAAAATAATTCATAATTTCTGCCTTTTTAACTAAAGACGTATGTGTAATTTGATATAAATGAGGTTTGTTGACCATGAATTCCAAGAATAAGAGTAAAACCTGTTATTAAACCAGCTCAGGTTTTTAAAAAAAGCGCCAAGACCTGGAAAAAGTGACAAATAAATCGGAAAGAGTGACAAATAAATCGGAAAAAGTGACAAATAAATCGTAAAAAGTGACAAATAAATCGGAAAGAGTGACAAATAAATTGGAAAAAGTGACAAATCGGGAAAAAGTGACAAATAAATCGGAAAAAAGTGACAAATAAATCGGAAAGAGTGTGACAAATAAATCGTAAAAAGTGACAAATAAATTGGAAAAAGTGACAAATAAATCGGAAAGAGTGACAAATAAATCGTAAAAAGTGACAAATAAATTGGAAAAAGTGACAAATAAATCGGAAAGAGTGACAAATAAATCGGAAAGAGTGTGACAAATAAATCGTAAAAAGTGACAAATAAATCGGAAAGAGTGACAAATAAATCGGGAAAAAGTGACAAATAAATCGGAAAGAGTGACAAATAAATCGGAAAAAGTGTGACAAATAAATCGTAAAAGTGACAAATAAATTGGAAAAAGTGACAAATCGGGAAAAAGTGACAAATAAATCGGAAAACGTGACGAATAAATCGGAAAAAGTGACAAATCGGAAAAAGTGACGAATAAATCGGAAAAAGTGACAAATAAATTGGAAAAAGTGACAAATAAATCGGAAGAGTGACAAATAAATCGGGAAAAGTGACAAATAAATCGGAAAGAGTGACAATAATCATCGGGAAAAAGTGACAAATATCGGAAGAGTGACAAATAAATCGAAAAAGAGTGACAATAAATGGAAAAAAGTGACAAATAAATCGGAAAAGTGACGAATAAATCGGAAAAAGTGACAAATCGGAAAAAGTGACAATAAATTGGAAAAAAGTGACAAATAAAATCGAAAAGTGACAATCGGAAAAAGTGACAAATCGTAAAAGTGACAAATAAATTGGAAAAAGTGACAAATATCGGAAAAGTGGACAAAATCGAAAACGTGACGAATAAATCGGAAAAAGTGACAAATCGGAAAAAGTGACGAATAAATCGGAAAAAGTGACAAATAATCGGAAAAAGTGACATAAATCGGAAAAAAATGACAAATGATCTGGAAAAAGTGACAAATAAATCGGGAAAAAGTGACAATAAATCGGAAAGAGTGACAATAAATCGGAAAAAGAGTGACAAATAAATCGGAAAAAGTGACAAATAAATCGAAAAAGTGACGAATAAATCGGAAAAAGTGACAAATCGGAAAAAGTGACAAATAAATTGGAAAAAGTGACAAAAATATCGGAAAAAGTGACAAATCGGAAAAAGTGACAAATCGGAAAAAGTGACAAATAATTGGAAAAGTGACAAATAAATCGGAAAAAGTGACAAATCGGAAAACGTGACGAATAAATCGGAAAATGACAAATCGGAAAAAGTGACGAATAAATCGGAAAAGTGACAAATAAATCGGAAAAGTGACAATAAATCGGAAAAAGTGACAAATGAATCTGGAAAAAGTGACAAATAAATCTGGAAAATGACAATTAATCGGGAAAAGCCCAAAAAATATTAATTTCAATTTTGACTTGGAAGGACAACACCAGGGTTTAAAACCCTGTAATTCAACTATCAAAGATGTTGCATTCAAGTCCATTTCGATTCTTTCCTCCTTGTTTCTGACTTGATTTGACTTGATTTTGCACTTCCTGTCTGCTGGAGACCCCCCCTGCCGGGACCTGTAGGATCAGATCCAAACGGAGGACCCCCCTTTGAAGAAAGACTAGTCTCCATGTCCCAGCAGCTGTTGGAGATCTGTCAAAACGTCCTCGCAGGACTCTGAAATCAGAAGGAGTGAGAACTCACAGCTCAGTGGAGTCCTTGGCAGCCTCGGGGGCCTTTGAATGAAGACTATGCAAAAGCCAAATGAGTCGATTCTAAACCTCATTTGATTAACTCGACGTTAATATCCACTCCCCCCCCCTTTTGGATACTTGCAAAGCTCCCATGTCTCGCCCATTTTTAGCATCATAACGCTACGTGCTGAGTGTTATTCTCCTGGGTCCACTATCCAGGATCGACTCAGTACGAGTATTTATAAAGAGCTTAAGGGGTCTGTAAAGACTAGAGGACGCCGTGTGATGTCCTGCAGCCTTCTCGGGAACACACCGGCCGTCTGAGGTCGCCCACTGGGACGTGACTAAACCCCCGGTTCCACAGAATGGTACGTCCCAAGAAGAAGAGACAAGACGACGACAACGACCACAAACCCAGAAACGACACGGCAGACCCAAGATTTCGGATGACGAGCACTTTGATCGGACCGGGAAATGAAAGACTTTGTCTAAGTTAATGGTTCCCAGCCTGTTTTGGATCCTGGCCTCCGCCCTCTGGTCTGGTCTGGTCTGGTCTGCCCCCACACTTCCAGTAACACACACACTGCTTGGGTCTGAGAAAGTAATATTCATGTGTGTGTGTGTGTGTGTGTCTGGACGACAACGCCTGGGGTTACACACACACGCAGCAAACTTCAAACGCAGCTGGATGACCGAGCCATCTGGTTGTGTTTTCTGGAAGGGAGTCCCCCCTTTTAGCGTGTATAGAGCAGCATATCTCCACCAGACTCCATGTAAATAATCACTACTTTTAGCATGTATAGAGCAGCATATCTCCACCAGACTCCATGTAAATAATCAGTGATTTTAGCGTGTATAGAGCAGCATATCTCCACCAGACTCCATGTTAATAATCACTACTTTTAGTGTGTATAGAGCAGCATATCTCCACCAGACTCCATGTAAATAATCACTACTTTTAGCATGTATAGAGCAGCATATCTCCACCAGACTCCATGTAAATAATCACTACTTTTAGCATGTATAGAGCAGTATATCTCCACCAGACTCCATGTAAATAATCACTACTTTTAGCATGTATAGAGCAGCATATCTCCACCAGACTCCATGTAAATAATCACTACTTTTAGTGTGTATAGAGCAGCATATCTCCACCAGACTCCATGTAAATAATCACTACTTTTAGCATGTATAGAGCAGCATATCTCCACCAGACTCCATGTAAATAATCACTACTTTTAGCGTGTATAGAGCAGCATATCTCCACCAGACTCCATGTAAATAATCACTACTTTTAGTGTGTATAGAGCAGCATATCTCCACCAGACTCCATGTAAATAATCACTACTTTTAGCGTGTATAGAGCAGCATATCTCCACCAGACTCCATGTAAATAATCACTACTTTTAGCGTGTATAGAGCAGCATATCTCCACCAGACTCCATGTAAATAATCACTACTTTTAGCGTGTATAGAGCAGCATATCTCCACCAGACTCCATGTAAATAATCTGTGATTATAGCGTGTATAGAGCAGCATATCTCCACCAGACTCCATGTAAATAATCTGTGATTTTAGCATGTATAGAGCAGCATATCCCCACCAGACTCCATGTAAATAATCAGTGATTATAGCGTGTATAGAGCAGCATATCTCCACCAGGCTCCATGTAAATAATCAGTGATTTTAGCGTGTGTAGAGCAGCATATCTCCACCAGACTTCATGTAAATAATCAGGGTTTTTAACGTGTATAGAGCAGCATATCTCCACCAGACTCCATGTAAATAATCACTACTTTTAGCGTGTGTAGAGCAGCATATCTCCACCAGACTCCATGTAAATAATCACTACTTTTAGCGTGTGTAGAGCAGCATATCTCCACCAGACTCCATGTAAATAATCACTACTTTTAGCGTGTGTAGAGCAGCATATCTCCACCAGACTCCATGTAAATAATCACTACTTTTAGCGTGTATAGAGCAGCATATCTCCACCAGACTCCATGTAAATAATCACTACTTTTAGCGTGTGTAGAGCAGCATATCTCCACTAGACTCCATGTAAATAATCACTACTTTTAGCGTGTATAGAGCAGCATATCTCCACCAGACTCCATGTAAATAATCAGTGATTTTAGCGTGTATAGAGCAGCATATCTCCACCTGACTCCATGTAAATAATCACTACTTTTAGCGTGTATAGAGCAGCATATCTCCACCAGACTCCATGTAAATAATCACTACTTTTAGCGTGTATAGAGCAGCATATCTCCAATAGACTCCATGTAAATAATCAGTGATTTTATGGTGTATAGAGCAGCATATCTCCACCAGACTCCATGTAAATAATCAGTGATTTTAGCAACGTAAAACACGGCTTTCTAAAACATCTCTGAGCTCTGAGCAGCGCTGCTCAATCGGCTCCGTTTGGTTGGTGTTTTCTTTCTTTCAATCCAATTTCGGGTCTGTCAGTCACAGTGAAAACCGGGGACAGATCCAGCCGGGGACAGGTCACCAAAACCCGGCGACGTCTGGTCCCCCTAATATAGGCGCCCCTCTTGCCAGATGTCCTCCCCAGACCCTTCTCTGTCCTTGTGTTCTAGCTGCTGTTGACGAGCTGGATGAAGTGAAGAAGTCAGCTGTTCTGTGGAAAAGTACTTCTCATTTTGTCGTTTTAATATTTCATGGGGAAAGTGAATGAGTTTCGAACCCACAAAGGAGCATTTGTTTAAACTGATATTAAGTTGAATGCTGTTCAACACTATAACAACAGTTATAGTTGTTATAACACAACAGTTATATAGTGCGTATTGTTACTCTCAGTGTTAAGGTCACTTTGCATTTAATGGCGTTAGCTGGATGTTTCAACCATTACTTTTAGCTAAGGTCTTTTTTTCAGCCTTTTCATTCGAGCTATTTTAACCGTTCATTCGTTTAGCTGACTTTAATTTTTGCTAATGTTAGATGTTGCGTTTTCAGATTTTGAGAAAAGAGAGGCTTGGTCCATCTGAACAATCCCATGAATGAAACTTAAATGTGTCGTGGATGGAGCCATAATTTCAGGACTTTGACTATGTGTTGTGCCGGTCAGATTCTTAATTTAAATACATTTATTTTAAGAATTTGGGATCAAACAGGTCTTAAAACTCAGTGACAGTTTTGTTGCTTTCCCCCGATGTCACTTTTTCCAAGCTTTTGAAGCTTTTTCAACTATTTATAAAAGAAAAAAACAAACAAATTTCTGATAAATAGGAACTTTTTGAAAATGGGTCAAATTGACCCGAGAAAAACGTCTCGGGTTACGTATGTAACCCTTGTTCCCCGAGATAGGGGAACTCGAACTGCGTCGGTTACGACACTATGCGTTCCCATAGTGTCGTAACCGACGCAGTTCGAGTTCCCCTCGAAGGGGAACGTCTCGGGTTACGTATGTAACCCTTGTTCCCCGAGATAGGGGAACTCGAACTGCGTCGGTTACGACACTATGCGTTCCTATAGTGTCGTAACCGACGCAGTTCGAGTTCCCCTCGAAGGGGAACGTCTCGGGTTACGTATGTAACCCTTGTTCACCGAGATACGGGAACGAGACACTACGTCGGTTACGACACTATGGGAACGCATAGTGTCGTAACCGACGCAGTTGGAGTTCCCCTCGAAGGGGAACAGGAGGGTTAACAGATAACCCGGGCTGACAAGGACCTGACATGCAATCCTCTGAGCAAATGTAGCGTCAAATGTTAAAGGTGCAGCAGGGAACACGGTCTTCTCGACAGCCCTGTCACTGTCTGTTATGTCACATCTGTACGGACTAAATAGCTGAAGAGCTTTACAAGCCTGGAACAGTCAGCACACCCTGAGAACTCGGAGACATCTGAACAGACCGCATTACATCTGCCTCCGTTGTCCATCAAAACCCAAATATTCAGGTGGCAGCTCAAGGCGAGGCGGCTCGGTTGCATAACGCACCTGACAAACACTTATACAATCCCCAAAAAATAGTTAGAATACTGAGAATATAACTGGAATGTCCCACTGTTGTTGTTGTTCCATGGGTGGTGCTCATGCTACCTTTAGGTGCACCTTTTTCAGCTCGTAATTCGCAATTTTGATGCCAAAACAATCAAAACATCGACATAAAATTTAAGTAGTCTTTCATATTCCAAATGCCTTCATTTAAACTGATGTTAAGTTTAAAGCTGTGTAACACTATCAGTTATATTAGTGCATGTTGTTGCTTACATTTTTTCATACAATGCAGATATCAATGTTAAGGTGACTTGAGTCCGAGTCAAGACCGAGTCCAAAGAGGTTTGAGTCCGAGTCAAGACCGAGTCAATGACAGAATAAAGGTCTTATGCATGAAAGTTACTTTCTCTCCAATATTATTATTATTATCAACATAATAAAGACACCTGGACTCGGTCCGGACCAAAAGCCACATTGGGCCAGACCAGTGGCCGAGACCGAGACAAGTCCGGGTCCAAATACTAGCGAGACCGAGACAAGTCCGAGACCATAGAAAAACGGTCTCGAGTCCAGACTCGAGTTCGGTCTTGGACTCGAGTTCTACAGCGCTGGATTTAACAAAAAGACTTGATGGCATGACAAAATCAAGTTTTACGCAACAGCGGGCTGAATATCTGTCTCTCCTAACAAGATCTATCAACTGCTAGTTCAACCTTGTTTCCATTTAGCTAAGTACCCTAACTATTACTTTTAGCTAACCCAAATGGTACCCGTTACTTTTTTTATATTTATTCATTAGACTGTTTCAATAATTTGTTCGTAAATTCTAGCTAATCCTTTTAGCCATTTTCCATTACTATCATTTTCTTAGCTTGCTATGTTGACCATGTATCCATACCTTTAGCTAACTATTCAAGCGTGTATCCATACCTTTAGCTAACTATTCAAGCATGTATCCAAATCTTTAGCTAACTATTCTAGCATGTATCCAAATCTTTAGCTAACTATTCAAGCGTGTATCCATACCTTTAGCTAACTATTCAAGCTTGTATCCATACCTTTAGCTAACTATTCAACCATGTATCCATACCTTTAGCTAACTATTCAACCATGTATCCAAATCTTTAGCTAACTATTCAAGCGTGTATCCATACCTTTAGCTAACTATTCAACCATGTATCCAAATCTTTAGCTAACTATTCAAGCGTGTATCCATACCTTTAGCTAACTATTCAAGCTTGTATCCATACCTTTAGCTAACTATTCAACCATGTATCCATACCTTTAGCTAACTATTCAAGCATGTATCCAAATCTTTAGCTAACTATTCAACCATGTATCCAAATCTTTAGCTAACTATTCAAGCGTGTATCCATACCTTTAGCTAACTATTCAACCATGTATCCAAATCTTTAGCTAACTATTCAAGCGTGTATCCATACCTTTAGCTAACTATTCAACCGTGTATCCAAATCTTTAGCTAACTATTCAAGCATGTATCCATACCTTTAGCTAACTATTCAACCGTGTATCCAAATCTTTAGCTAACTATTCAAGCATGTATCCATACCTTTAGCTAACTATTCAACCGTGTATCCATACCTTTAGCTAACTATTCAAGCGTGTATCCATACCTTTAGCTAACTATTCAACCATGTATCCAAATCTTTAGCTAACTATTCAAGCGTGTATCCATACCTTTAGCTAACTATTCAACCATGTATCCAAATCTTTAGCTAACTATTCAAGCGTGTATCCATACCTTTAGCTAACTATTCAAGCGTGTATCCATACCTTTAGCTAACTATTCAAACATGTATCCATACCTTTAGCTAACTATTCAACCATGTATCCAAATCTTTAGCTAACTATTCAAGCATGTATCCAAATCTTTAACTAACTATTCAAGCATGTATCCAAATCTTTAGCTAACTATTCAATCGTGTATCCATACCTTTAGCTAACTATTCAACCATGTATCCATACCTTTAGCTAACTATTCAAGCATGTATCCATACCTTTAGCTAACTATTCAACCATGTATCCAAATCTTTAGCTAACTATTCAAGCATGTATCCATACCTTTAGCTAACTATTCAACCATGTATCCATACCTTTAGCTAACTATTCAAGCATGTATCCATACCTTTAGCTAACTATTCAAGCGTGTATCCATACCTTTAGCTAACTATTCAAGCATGTATCCAAATCTTTAGCTAACTATTCAAGCATGTATCCAAATCTTTAGCTAACTATTCAAGCGTGTATCCATACCTTTAGCTAACTATTCAAGCTTGTATCCATACCTTTAGCTAACTATTCAACCATGTATCCATACCTTTAGCTAACTATTCAACCATGTATCCAAATCTTTAGCTAACTATTCAAGCGTGTATCCATACCTTTAGCTAACTATTCAACCATGTATCCAAATCTTTAGCTAACTATTCAAGCGTGTATCCATACCTTTAGCTAACTATTCAAGCTTGTATCCATACCTTTAGCTAACTATTCAACCATGTATCCATACCTTTAGCTAACTATTCAAGCATGTATCCAAATCTTTAGCTAACTATTCAAGCATGTATCCATACCTTTAGCTAACTATTCAAGCGTGTATCCATACCTTTAGCTAACTATTCAACCATGTATCCATACCTTTAGCTAACTATTCAACCATGTATCCAAATCTTTAGCTAACTATTCAAGCATGTATCCATACCTTTAGCTAACTATTCAACCGTGTATCCAAATCTTTAGCTAACTATTCAAGCATGTATCCATACCTTTAGCTAACTATTCAACCGTGTATCCAAATCTTTAGCTAACTATTCAAGCATGTATCCATACCTTTAGCTAACTATTCAAGCGTGTATCCATACCTTTAGCTAACTATTCAACCATGTATCCAAATCTTTAGCTAACTATTCAAGCGTGTATCCATACCTTTAGCTAACTATTCAACCATGTATCCATACCTTTAGCTAACTATTCAACCGTGTATCCAAATCTTTAGCTAACTATTCAAGCGTGTATCCATACCTTTAGCTAACTATTCAAGCACGTATCCAAATCTTTAGCTAACTATTCAAGCATGTATCCAAATCTTTAGCTAACTATTCAACCATGTATCCATACCTTTAGCTAACTATTCAACCATGTATCCAAATCTTTAGCTAACTATTCAAGCGTGTATCCATACCTTTAGCTAACTATTCAAGCTTGTATTCATACCTTTAGTTAACTATTCAACCATGTATCCAAATCTTTAGCTAACTATTCAAGCGTGTATCCATACCTTTAGCTAACTATTCAAGCTTGTATCCATACCTTTAGCTAACTATTCAACCATGTATCCATACCTTTAGCTAACTATTCAAGCATGTATCCATACCTTTAGCTAACTATTCAAGCGTGTATCCATACCTTTAGCTAACTATTCAAGCGTGTATCCATACCTTTAGCTAACTATTCAACCATGTATCCATACCTTTAGCTAACTATTCAAGCATGTATCCAAATCTTTAGCTAACTATTCAAGCGTGTATCCATACCTTTAGCTAACTATTCAAGCATGTATCCAAATCTTTAGCTAACTATTCAACCATGTATCCAAATCTTTAGCTAACTATTCAACCATGTATCCAAATCTTTAGCTAACTATTCAACCATGTATCCAAATCTTTAGCTAACTATTCAAGCGTGTATCCATACCTTTAGCTAACTATTCAACCATGTATCCAAATCTTTAGCTAACTATTCAAGCGTGTATCCATACCTTTAGCTAACTATTCAACCGTGTATCCAAATCTTTAGCTAACTATTCAAGCATGTATCCATACCTTTAGCTAACTATTCAACCGTGTATCCAAATCTTTAGCTAACTATTCAAGCATGTATCCATACCTTTAGCTAACTATTCAACCGTGTATCCATACCTTTAGCTAACTATTCAAGCGTGTATCCATACCTTTAGCTAACTATTCAACCATGTATCCAAATCTTTAGCTAACTATTCAAGCGTGTATCCATACCTTTAGCTAACTATTCAAGCGTGTATCCATACCTTTAGCTAACTATTCAAGCGTGTATCCATACCTTTAGCTAACTATTCAAGCGTGTATCCATACCTTTAGCTAACTATTCAACCATGTATCCAAATCTTTAGCTAACTATTCAACCATGTATCCATACCTTTAGCTAACTATTCAAGCATGTATCCATACCTTTAGCTAACTATTCAACCATGTATCCAAATCTTTAGCTAACTATTCAAGCGTGTATCCATACCTTTAGCTAACTATTCAAGCGTGTATCCATACCTTTAGCTAACTATTCAACCATGTATCCATACCTTTAGCTAACTATTCAACCATGTATCCATACCTTTAGCTAACTATTCAAGCATGTATCCATACCTTTAGCTAACTATTCAACCATGTATCCAAATCTTTAGCTAACTATTCAAGCATGTATCCATACCTTTAGCTAACTATTCAACCATGTATCCAAATCTTTAGCTAACTATTCAAGCATGTATCCATACCTTTAGCTAACTATTCAACCATGTATCCATACCTTTAGCTAACTATTCAAGCGTGTATCCATACCTTTAGCTAACTATTCAAGCTTGTATCCATACCTTTAGCTAACTATTCAACCATGTATCCATACCTTTAGCTAACTATTCAAGCGTGTATCCATACCTTTAGCTAACTATTCAAGCATGTATCCATACCTTTAGCTAACTATTCAAGCATGTATCCATACCTTTAGCTAACTATTCAACCATGTATCCAAATCTTTAGCTAACTATTCAAGCGTGTATCCATACCTTTAGCTAACTATTCAAGCGTGTATCCATACCTTTAGCTAACTATTCAACCATGTATCCATACCTTTAGCTAACTATTCAACCATGTATCCATACCTTTAGCTAACTATTCAAGCATGTATCCATACCTTTAGCTAACTATTCAACCATGTATCCAAATCTTTAGCTAACTATTCAAGCATGTATCCATACCTTTAGCTAACTATTCAACCATGTATCCAAATCTTTAGCTAACTATTCAAGCATGTATCCATACCTTTAGCTAACTATTCAACCGTGTATCCATATCTTTAGCTAACTATTCAAGCGTGTATCCTTCAACTATTTGAACCATTTTTATCCATTACTAGCTAAAAATATGAAATGTTTGCCCATTACTTTTAGCTGATTGTTCAGATATCTCTGCTAGCAAATCCAGTCCCAATTTATATTTGACTCTATAAACATAACTGGGAATCACAGCATTGGAGTAGTACTAGCACCGTTTACCATTTGGCACACAGTCATGAATTTGTACGTGACTCCAACGTCCAACGGCACTTGAAGGCAGCGTTGTATTATGTCTGTGCTGGATGATGGAAAACAAGCGCAAAGTACAGATCGTACTACAGGTAGGGCTGTGTTTTTCAGACTGCTTCTCCTCATTAATTAGACCTTTTGTCACAGAGATGTCGTCACACTGCTCCAAATACCAGAGAGAAGTATGTTAGTATGTAGTGGGAAAGCGAGAGAGGAGACGAGGCGTTCAGGTTGTAAACGCCTTGGCCGAGTTCCAACATATGTTCACTAACTCACTCGAGGCCTTGTTTATTGCTCGTGTCCTCCTTTCTGATTGGTAAGTTGCATGTTGACACGGTCAAAACCAGATTTCGGTTTAATTTGGGGTTTGAACCTGTGCTCGAGGAACATGCTCAGAAGTTACCCAACTTGTCACCTACACATGACGGATATGCGGTAAATAAAAATATAAATGCAGATGTGTCATCATTGCGTTGAAATGCTTCCTTATGCAGTGATGGTAAACTGTATAGAAAGTAGAATTACACTAGTGTTTCTTGGATGTGTGTTCAGCTGGAGTCTGTGTGTGTGATTAAACAAAAAGGATGTAACTCTTTAATAAAACGTTTGACCTCTGTATGGATCATTTGCATAAAGTCAGACGCTAATAACATGCTAAAAAATATCAATCGGAGCATGTCACGGTGGTAAAAACAGCACTTTTGGTGAATGTAAATTGAAGACTTAACTTAAAAACCGACTGCAGCGGTCTGTCTTAACCCTCATGTTGTCCTTGGGTCAGATTTGACCCCTTAGCAGTTCATTTCCTCCCATTTGGCACAAAACATATACCGTCGAAATAAGCGCTGAAAATGTCAACAATAAAAATATCAAAACTGTGGCAAAAACGTCCAAAAAAAAGCAACCACAACACTGAAAAAGTGACAAAAATGTTAGAAAAAAGTGATAAAAATGTTAGAAAAATTGATATAAATGTTGAAAAAGTGATAAAAATGATACAAATGTTAGAAAAAGTGATAAAAATGTTAGAAAAAGTGATAAAAATGTTAGGAAAAGTGATAAAAAAAGTGATAAAAATGTTGAAAAAAAGATACAAATGTTGAAAAAAGTGATAAAATGTTAGAAAAAGTGATAAAAATTTTAGGAAAGTGATAAAAATGTTGAAAAAAGTGATAAATGTTAGGAAAAGTGATAAAATGTTAGGAAAAGTGATAAAATGTTAGGAAAAGTGATAAAATGTTAGAAAAAGTGATAAAATGTTAGAAAAAGTGATAAAATGTTAGAAAAAGTGATAAATGTTAGAAAAGTGATAAATGTTAGAAAAAGTGATAAAATTTTAGGAAAAGTGATAAAATGTTGAAAAAAGTGATCAAAATGTTAGAAAAAGTGATCAAAATGTTAGAAAAAGTGATAATGTTGAAAAAAGTGTAAAATGTTAGAAAATGTGATAAAAATGTTGAAAAAAGTGATAAAATGTTAGGAAAAGTGATAAATGTTAGGAAAAGTGATAAAATGTTAGGAAAAGTGATAAAATGTTAGAAAAGTGATAAAATGTTAGGAAAAGTGATAAATGTTAGAAAAAGTGATAAAAATTTTAGGAAAAGTGATAAAATTTAGAAAAAGTGATAAAAATTTTAGGAAAAGTGATAAATGTTAGAAAAAGTGATCAAAATGTTAGAAAAAGTGTTAAGAATGTTGAAAGTGATAAAATGTTGAAAGTGATATAATGTTGAAAAATGTGATACAATGTTAGAAAAAGTGATATAAATGTTAGAAAAAGTGATAAAAATTTTAGGAAAAGTGATAAAAATGTTGAAAAAGTGATATAAATGTTGAAAAAGTGATATAAATGTTGAAAAAAGTGATCAAAATGTTAGAAAAAGTGATCAAAATGTTAGGAAAAGTGATAAAAATGTTAGGAAAAGTGATGAAAATGTTAGAAAAAGTGATAAAATGTTAGAAAAAAGTGATAAAATGTTAGGAAAGTGATAAATGTTAGAAAAGTGATAAAAGTTAGAAAAAGTGATAAAATGTTAGGAAAAGTGATAAAATGTTAGAAAAAGTGATAAAAATTTAGGAAAGTGATAAAATGTTAGAAAAGTGATCAAAATGTTAGAAAAAGTGTTAAGAATGTTGAAAGTGATAAAATGTTGAAAGTGATATAATGTTGAAAAATGTGATACAAATGTTAGAAAAAGTGATAAAAATGTTAGAAAAAGTGATAAAATTTTAGGAAAAGTGATAAAAATGTTGAAAAAGTGATATAAATGTTGAAAAAGTGATATAAATGTTGAAAAAGTGATCAAAATGTTAGAAAAAGTGATCAAAATGTTAGAAAAAGTGATAAGAATGTTGAAAGTGATTAATGTTGAAAAATGTGATACAAATGTTAGAAAAAGTGATATAAATGTTAGAAAAAGTGATAAAAATTTTAGGAAAAGTGATAAAAATGTTAGAAAAAGTGATAAAAATGTTGAAAAAAATGTAAAAATGTTAGGAAAAGTGATAAAATGTTAGAAAAAGTGATCAAATGTTAGAAAAAGTGATACAAATGTTGAAAAAAGTGATCAAATGTTAGGAAAAGTGATCAAAATGTTGAAAAAAGTGATCAAAATGTTAGATAAAGTGATCAAAATGTTGAAAAAAGTGATCAAAATGTTGAAAAAAGTGATATAAATGTTGAAAAAAGTGATATAAATGTTGAAAAAAGTGATCAAAATGTTAGAAAAAGTGATAAGAATGTTGAAAGTGATAAAATGTTGAAAAAAGTGTAAAAATGTTAGGAAAAGTGATAAAATGTTAGAAAAAGTGATCAAATGTTAGGAAAAGTGATAAAATGTTAGAAAAAGTGATGAAAATGTTGAAAAAAGTGATCAAAATGTTAGAAAAAGTGATCAAAATGTTAGAAAAAGTGATCAAAATGTTGAAAAAAGTGATCAAAATGTTAGAAAAAGTGATCAAAATGTTGAAAAAAGTGATCAAAATGTTAGAAAAAGTGATCAAAATGTTAGAAAAAGTGATCAAAATGTTGAAAAAAGTGATCAAAATGTTAGAAAAAGTGATCAAAATGTTGAAAAAAGTGATCAAAATGTTAGAAAAAGTGATCAAAATGTTGAAAGTGATAAAATGTTGAAAAATGTGATACAAATGTTAGAAAAAGTGATATAAATGTTGGAAAAAGTGATACAAAAACCAGAACTGTTTTTTCATGGGTGATGGGAAGACAACACAGGGGTTAAAACTGACCCAAATTCAAGGCTGACCCAATAGGGGCATATAAAAATAACTAATTAATAATTGCGCCCTCAGGGACAAACAAAGCTTTGGAGTTATTAGAAAATGTTAGATAACACAAGTAGGAAACACTCCTACCACTGAAATCCAATTCTACAAACAGTCTAACACTAATAAAATCCAATAAGTGTGTCCTTAATATTAATATGCAACTGTGCAGAAATACACAGTTTAAAACACAATGAATAAACATGCAAAAAAAAACAAAAAAATTAAATAATAGCTTGTTTTGATGCTTTGAACTGTTCAGCAGAGCCCTACAATTAAGCAATCTTAAAACAAAATGACAGGGCTATTTGACCCCATTATTTCTATTTGTTTTTGTGTTGTGTGGTGTGTGTGGTGCTGTGGTGTAACCCGCTCCCGAAAAACCCGTCCGTCCAGTGCAGTAGAAGGTGCGTCGAGGTGGGGGGGGGGGGGGGGGGGGGGGGTGAAAGAAACACGCATTCAGAACATTGCAACACTATGACGGCAAATAAAGCAAAAAAACACCGTAATGATAGTTTACAGGAAAAACGAGAGTCGCATGAACGCAGCAGCACGCGCGGCGAGGTGCCGTGGGAGAAGGGTGCACAACCGTGGGAGTCAGGTCCTACTTTCATCCCTCATGTGCCTCGTTATTTTGGGGTTTGGGGGGGGGGCATGAAACAACTGGCTGATGAGCGTCCCTGAAGGTCACACCGACTGTAGTTTTAGGTGGGTTACCAGTCCCCAAACCAGACCAAAACCACGTTGGTGCCCTTCACTTCCAGCTTCTGTGACACTGGACAGACCTGGGGGTGGGGGGGGGGGTTTGGGGTCATTACCCAATTCCCTGCACTCTAAGAAATAAATCGGTAAAATAACAGAAAAGGATGGACTTGCGTCTTTAAAAAAAACGGAAATCCTGTTGTAGATACAGTTAAAATACAGAACATTTTCTGGTTTTTTTGCCTGTATTTGGGTTTAAAATATATAAGAAGGGGGTAGGGGGGCGCTAGGGGGGTCATTACCCAGAATTCCCTGCACTCTGAGAAATAAATCGGTAAAGTATTAGAAAAAGACTGCACCTTTAAAAAAATAAAAATGTTGCTCAGTTCATAAACACGTGAAAATATTTCAAAAAACTTGTGGTTAAAAAACTAAAATGGTTAAGATGGATGCTTGTAAACTCTCCCCATGCAGCTATGTGGAGAAATGTCTGGTTCCCATTTCCCCAAAATTTTTTACTTATTGACTTATTATCTCTGGCAACTTGACTTCCTAGAAGCATTTGGGTAAAAAATATAGAAAAACTACAAAAAATACATATTTTGTAGAAAACATGCTGCTGTTTGTTTTCAAATTCTGGCTAATTTTTTGAATTTTTTGAATTTTTTGAATTTTTTTAATACAGAAATTAGCTTAGACTTCTTGTAACTTAAAGGTCCCCTTAAAGGTACAACGTGAAGGTACTACACAAATACTGCAGTACTGTGAAGTAAAACACAGTCTGTATTCAGAACCTGTGCCTTTAGAGGAGTCTTAGGTGGGTTCTCAGTCCCAAAACCAGTCCCAAAACAACGTTGGTACCATTTACTTCCAGCTTCTATGACACTGGACAGACCGGAGGGGGGGGGGCGCTAGGGAGGTCATTACCCAGAATTCCCTGCACTCTGAGAAATAAATTGGTAAAGTATTAGAAAAAGACTGCACCTTTAAAAAAAAAAAAACTAGAAAAATTACAAAAAATACATATTTTGTAGAAAACATGCTGCTGTTTGTTTTCAAATTCTGGCTAATTTTTTGAATTTTTTGAATTTTTTTTTTTATTTATACAGAAATTAGCTTAGACTTCTTGTAACTTAAAGGTCCCCTTATTGTACAACGTGAAGGTACTACACAAATACTGCAGTACTGTGAAGTAAAACACAGTCTGTATTCAGAACCTGGGCCTTTAAACGAGCCGTCAAGTCTTCCCCGTGGTTGTGATGTCACGACTACACTATGTATAGGTAGGGAGTGCTGCTACAGAGCTGTCGCAGTCATTACCCGGCTGCAAGGACAGTAGCTGGGAAACATCTGGAAACACTGACCAATCAGAGCGGACTGGGCTTTTATAGGAGGGGGGGAGGGGCTTAAAGAGACAGGCGCTTAAGCTACTTTATTGTGCCCTCACTATATCTGATTGCCCGTGGGTCCTGATTGTGTCTTTGAGCTGTGAGCTTATCCCCCCCCCCCCTCAGTCTAATGGCTCCGTAAATGTCTTTTTGACATCGCCGACCTTGTGCAGCATCCTCACAATGTTGACCTTTGACCCTGTGGTTGCAGGGACCCCCGACCCGCCCCTCCACGGCTCTCCATTGAGACTCAGGAACGGAGCAGCGGGAGCTAAATTGCGGACGTCGAAAGCGCAGTTTTCCACAGGAAAATCCCGACTCACACGGAGGATGAGTGGGATCACTGGAAGCTGACAGCTCTTTGTCCAATGGGGCACCATTTTGGACCATTTCAAATGAAGGGGCCAGTCTGGGGCCACATACCGGCAACCCTCCATGTGTCAGGGTTCTACAAAAAGCTGGCATTTGCAAGACCAGATTTGAGATAGATGGATTGGCCGTCTTCATTGTCCACTGGGGAAGTCAGTTTGCACAGTCTGCACAGTAACAAGACCAGAATGCAATGCACTTTGACTCTCTTGTTGTTTGCTAAGGTGTGCTACGATGCACCGAAAATCCCCGAATCAGTTCCAGACGTGCCCCGCTGGTCCCAGATTGATATCCAATGGCGTAAAGTAGAGCAAATATTGACGTCTCTCGATGTTTTCATCCACGTCCGTCCTGATAAATCCCCTCTGGGCCTTTTAAACCGCAGACCGGTCGGGCCAGTCACACCGTGCATCGGCACGTCTGTGAATGAGCAGACCCCCCCCCCCCCTCCCGGACCCTCTCGGCATATTGGGTAATGTCTGGATTCCTCGCGTTGTGTTGCCTGGCGTCTGCTAAGGCAATTGTCGCGGCGGTGAAAGGATCACCGGGATCTCCCGCAGCCAAAATATGAACTAACGATGTGAACGGACTGCAGTTTTCCATCGGAGGCGGCGTGCTGGATGTCTGCAGCGAGAGGCCGAGCACTCTCAGGGCAGACGTGAAATCAGAGCTGGTGTGTGTGTGTGTGTGTGTGTGTGTGTCTGGATTGGCTGAACTGCTCCACAGTTGTTGCATGAAAGCAGGAAAAGTCAAACTGACCAGTGTGTGTGTCGGCACATGTATTAGCGTGTGTGAGTATGTGAACAAGCACATAACATGTTCAGGCCCACACACAGCGCGTGTGTGTGTGTGTGTACCATGTTTAACTACATTTGTGGGGACCGAAAAGTGGGAATACAGTATACTTATGGGGTCCTGACAGCTTTGTGGGGACAAAATGCTGGTCCCCACAACGTTAAAGGGCTGTTTGAGGAATAAGACTTGGTTTTAGGAGTAGGGTTAGAGTTAGGTTCTGGTTAGGGTGAGGGTGAGGGTTAGGGTTAGAGTTAGGTTATGGTGAGGGTTAAGGTTAGGGTTAGAGTTAGGTTAGGGTTAGAGTTAGGTTATGGTTAGGGTGAGGGTGAGGGTTAAGGTTAGGGTTAGAGTTAGGTTATGGTTAGGGTGAGGGTTAAGGTTAGGGTTAGAGTTAGGTTATGGTTAGGGTTAGGGTGAGGGTTAAGGTTAGGGTTAGAGTTAGGTTATGGTTAGGGTGAGGGTTAGGGTGAGGGTTAAGGTTAGGGTTAGAGTTAGGTTATGGTGAGGGTGAGGGTTAGGGTGAGGGTTAAGGTTAGGGTTAGAGTTAGGTTATGGTTAGGGTGGGGGTAAAGGTTAAGGTTAGGCATTTAGGTTTGATGGTTAAGGTTAGGGTTAGAGTTAGGTTATGGTTAGGGTGAGGGTTAAGGTTAGGGTTAGAGTTAGGTTAAGGTTAGGGTTAGAGTTAGGTTATGGTTAGGGTGGGGGTAAGGGTTAAGGTTAGGCAAAAACAAGTTCCTTTCCGATGCAGTTGATTGGTCCCTACTGGGTCTCTATTTGAGCTCAGGGGCCTGGGCCAGAGAGTTTTTGTTTCATCCTATCTTGGAATGTATGTTGTGTATCCAGACCGTCTTCCACAGCGCTGTGGGGACAGGTCTGGCGATGCAAGACTAAGTAGCAAGCTAACTTATCAGTGTCATGGTGAGCAAGATGGAGACCAATCCAGATCCTGAATGCCTTATTGCCCCCGGTGTGTTGACCTCCTCCTGGCCATCACATTCCTGCAGATGCCTGCTGGGAACCTTCTTTTCTTCCTTCCTGGCATTGCACCTCTCCCTCCGTCTGCTCTGAAATGTCCACAGACTGAAATGTCCAACTGTCCCCGCTCCACCGTGTCCACGCGGCGGAGACGGAAAACAGCTGCCCGCCTCCTGGATTTCCCAGCATCCTGCTGCTTTTGGAAGACTCCCTGCTGTGACAGGCCTCACACCTGCAGCTTGGCACACTCTGCCGTCTGGACGGAAAAAATCGACAAAACGCAGACTGCAACCCGCTGCTGGCCAGAGCCTTTATAATACCTGACACACACCACACACACACACACACACACACACACACGCACGCCAACACACACAACACACACAGAAGCACACACCTGCCAAATCTCATTGGTTACAGAGAGCACTTTTTGGGAGAATTATGGTGTATTTCTGGGGGGGTCAGCCCTCATCTATCCCAGATGATGTACTAGTCACTAGAAAAATCTGCAGAAATTTGATCAGTGTGCCTACCACCTGGTGCACATCTGAAAGTGTCGAGTGTCTTAACCCTTCACGATATATAACCTTTTAAAACCTATTTAAGACCTTTCTGTTTCCCAGAGACAGCTATGAAGTAGCTAGCGCTGAACCAACCAGATTCCATGTAAAAAAACAGCGCTTTTAGCGTGTATAGAGCCAACGTATTTTCACATGTAAATCACGTGTAAATTGGTAAACATTGTGTTTATTTCCACCAACACTAGTGTTGTGATGGTTGGAAAAAGTGTGGAAAAGACCAAAAACGGCTTTTCATAGTTTAATTTGGTTTCTGTCAACTCTGAATGAAGTGTGTGTTACGATGCTAAAATGACTGTTTATTTACATGGAGTCTGGTTTTTGTGGTCCATCGTGACATCTGATGGATAACTCTTCTTCTCCTTCCTTCCTCTCCTCCTCCTCTCCCAGGCTGTATGTACCATCACTGTTGTTGATCTTATGATTTGTGATTTTTATTCCATAAATAGGGTTTTCTTTCAACAAAACTTTAAAAAAAATGTGTAAAACTAATTTACAGGCTTTATAAACAGGGAACCAAAACCCGAGGACAACAAGTGTTGACGGGAAGACAATACCAGAGTTAATCCAGACTTCTCGCACGCAGTACGCATGCACGCACACACACACA
>NW_022603585.1:0-5000 GCF_008692095.1 Etheostoma spectabile
CCTAGCCCCTAACCCGTAACCCCTAACCCTAACCCTAACCCTAACCCCTAACCCTACCTCCTAACCCTAACCCTGACCTAACCTCTACCCTAGCCCTAACCCGTAACCCCTAACCCTAACCCCTAACCTCTAACCCTAGCCCCTAACCCGTAACCCTAAACCCTAACCCTAACCCTACCTCCTAACCCTAACTCCTAACCCTAACCCCTAACCCTAACCCTACCCTACCTTAACCCCCTAACCCCTAACCCGTAACCCTAACCCCTAACCCTCCCAATGGTTTTATCACAAAATGCACAATAGGTTAGCTATGTTTGCCCCATTATAGTCCAAAAATGACTATAAGCCGGGCTGAAGTCATGTAGTCCAAGGCTAGGACGGAGTCCAGGTGGAGTCCAAAAGGTTCCAGTTCAAGTCAAGACCTAGTCCAACCAGAGCCAGGTCAAGACCAGAAAGAAAGGATCAAATTAGGCCACATTATTTACTTAACCCTTGTAACGTATTCAGGTCAAATTGACCCATTTGAATTATTAGAAGAAGAAAATGGCCCAAGTTACAAAAATCTTAATTTAGGGTAAAACTGGTGCCCAAAGGACAGTACAGTACCTTGGAGTTATGATATAAATGTTATATATGATGGATATTGAATTCTGGCTTGGGTACTGCACTACATGGCATACTTTTCATATTTAGACAGACCAAAAAAAAAAGGTGGACTGTCTCTTAAGGGCTGTCACTGCTATTGTGTGTGCAAAACTCTAATTAAGGTAAAACTGGTGCCCAAAGGACAGTACAGTACCTTGGAGTTTATGATATAATGTTATATTATGATGGATATTGAAATTCTGGCATACTTTATCATATTTAGACAGACCAAAACACAGTGTACTGTCTCTTTAAGGGCTGTCATGCTATTGTGTGTGCAAAAATCTTAATTTTAAGGTTAAAACTGGGCCAAAGGACAGTACAGTACCTTAGAGTTTATGATAAAACTGTATATTATGATGGATATTAAAATTCTGGCATACTTTATCATATTTAGACAGACCAAAACACAGTGTACTGTCTCTTTAAGAGCTGTCACTGCTTTGTGTGTGCAAAAAAATCTTAATTTAAGGTAAAACTGGTGCCCAAAGGACAGTACAGTACCTTGGAGTTTATGATATGAATGTTATATTATGATGGATATTAAAATTCTGGCATACTTTATCATATTAGACAGACCAAAACAAAGTGGACTGTCTCTTTAGAGCTGTCACTGCTTATTGGTGTGCAAAAAATCTTAATTAAGGTAAAACTGGTGCCAAAGGACAGTACAGTACCTTGGAGTTTATGATATAAATGTTATATTATGAGGATATAAAATTCGGGATACTTATCATATTTAGACCCAAACCAAAACACAGTGTACTGTCTCTTTAAGAGCTGTCACTGCATTTGTGTGTGCAAAAAAAAACTTAATTTAAGGTCAAACTGGTGCCCAAGGACAGTACAGTACCTTAGAATTTATGATACAAATGTTATATTATGATGGATATGGAAATTCTGGCATATTTAGCATATTTTAGACAGACCAAAACAAAGTGTACTGTCTCTTTAAGAGCTGTCACTGCTATGTGTGTGGGCAAAAATCTTAATGTAAGGTAAAATGGTGCCCCAAGGACAGTACAGTACCTTAGAATTTATGATACAATGTTTATGATGATGGATATGGAAATTCTGGCTTGGGTACTGCACCACATGGCATACTTGACCAAAAAAAAACAAAGTGTACTGTCTCTTTAAGGGCTCGCTTCTTGCTACGTCCCGCTGCGTGCTTCTGCAACAAGATGGCGTCGTCGTCCCGAGAGCAGAGTCCTCACTTTCAGCGTCTTTAAATGGAGCTCCTACTCCTCTACGTACTTACCCGAGTGAGTAACGCACGCGCTCGTTGGCCCGACGCATGCACGAGGCGTTGGTGGTCTTTAATTGCCCCCGGTGTGTCTTCCAGTTTGGCCCCGACTGGCCTGGCCTGGCCTGGCTCGCCTGCGATCCGGGCCAGCTAGCGTTAGCTTTGTTGGCGGCGCAAGGGGGGCGCTTGGTTTGTGACGTCGTCGGCCGATGTGGGTGTTTGCTGACGAAACGGTGGCGCTAACGTCAAAAAGTTAATAATAAAGGACTGGACGTTTGATAAGGCGACCTTAAGATGGCGTAATGACACCCACCAGGGACGTTAGATAAGTCAATAGATGGGAGGGTGTCTCTTGTGCACCGCCCCTCCGTTTTAGGTACTTTGTTTACGTCTAGTTACGTGTTTTCATCTCTTTAGACGAGCTCCATTACTTCGTATTGCCACTAGTTACGGACTACTACACAACCCCAGACTAATGAGTTGTAAAAACACTACAGTCTTTACGCATTTGGTTCTGCAACGTGCGGGTCGGCACACAAGCGTGTAAAAAACGAGCGTCCACGCTAGCTAACCGGACTCCAGAGCTAACGAGCGTTAGCTGCCGTTACCTAGCTAAGCGAAAAGCTCCGTTTTAGCAACATAAGCGAATTTGAACGTCGAAAACACACGGCGTGCGGGTTCGTGGGTGGCATTCACAAAAAAACAATGTAAAATGTCCGCATTTAAGTGCAGTCGCGCATATTTCTAGGCGTTGTTGCTGGTTTAGCCCTCAACCAGACAAACGTTACGGGCTAGCTGTAGCTGATGCTAATAGCTAGCTAGCTAGTAACAACAACAAAACTGGCTAACGTTACTGTAATAACAACTACAGGTAGCGGGCCTGCATAAGTATAATTGTTAGATTCAAGATTCAAGATATTTATTTGTATAGCACAGATTTTACACCATGCAATGACATTCTTAAGTTGCGACGTTTCCCTCAATATAAAAATGTACACAATATATTTAAAAGATTCAGGTATAATGTGACATAGTCCTCATGTTGTCCTCATGTTGTCTTCATGTTGTCCCCTGTTGTCCTCATGTTGTCTTCATGTTGTCCCCATGTTGTCCCCAGTTGTCCCAATGTTGTCCTCATTTGTCTTCATGTTGTCTTCATGTTGTCCCATGTTGTCCTCATGTTGTCTTCTGTTGTCCATGTTGTCCTCATGTTGTCCCATGTTGTCCTCATGTTGTCTTCATGGCCCTCATGTTGTCTTCATGTTGCCCTCATGTTGCCCTCATGTTGTCTTCATGCTGTCCCCATGTTGTCCCATGTTGTCCCCATGTTGTCCCCATGTTGCCCCCATGTTGTCTTCATGTTGCCCTCATGTTGCCTCATGTTGTCCCATGTTGTCCCCATGTTGTCCTCATGTTGTCCTCATGTTGTCTTCATGTTGTCTTCATGTTGTTTTCATGTTGCCTCATGTTGTCTCATGTTGCCTCATGTTGTCCTCATGTTGCCCTCATGTTGTCCTCATGTTGTCTTCATGTTGTCTTCATGTTGTCTTCATGTTGTCCTCATGTTGTCCCCTGTTTCCTCATGTTGTCCCCATGTTGTCCCCATGTTGTCACCATGTTGTCCCCATGTTGTCTTCATGTTGTCTTCATGTTGTCTTCATGTTGTCCTCATGTTGTCCTCATGTGTCCCATGTTGTCCTCATGTTGTCCTCATGTTGTCCCCATGTTGTCCCCATGTTGTCTTCATGTTGTCCCCATGTTGTCCCCATGTTGTCCCCATGTTGCCCTCATGTTGTGTCATGTTGTCCACATGTTGTCTTCATGTTGTCTTCATGTTGCCCTCATGTTGCCCTCATGTTGCCTTCATGTGCCCTCATGTGCCCTCATGTTGCCCTCATGTTGCCTTCATGTGGCCTCATGTTGCCCTCATGTGCCCTCATGTTGCCCTCATGTTGTCTTCATGTTTCTTCATGTTGTCTTCATGTTGCCTTCATGTTGTCCCATGTTGTCCCCATGTGTCCCCATGTTGTCCCCATGTTGCCCTCATGTTGCCTCATGTTGCCCTCAGGTTGCCCTCAGGTTGTCCTCATGTTGTTCATGTTGCCCCCATGTTGTCCCCATGTTGTCCTCATGTTGTCCTTCATGTTGCCCTCATGTTGTCTTCATGCTGCCCCCATGTTGCCCTCATGTTGCCCTCTGTTGTCTTCATGTTGTCTCATGCTGTCCCGTTGTCCCCATGTTGTCCCCATGTTGTCCCCATGTTGTCCCCATGTTGTCCTCAGGTGTCTCAGTTGTCCCATGTTGTCCCCATGTTGTCTTCATGTGTCTTCATGTTGTCTTCATGTTGTCTTCATGTTGTCTTCATGTTGTCCCCATGTTGTCTTCATGTTGTCCCCATGTTGTCTTCATGTTGTCTTCATGTTGTCTTCATGTTGTCTTCATGTGTCCTCATGTTGTCCTATATCAATGTTCTTTTTAATTCCCCAAAATAACATGATTGATTCCAACGCTCTTTGCCAAGTACAAATCTCTACTTTCATTAATTTTGGGTCTTATTCTATTTATAGCATTGTAAAACAAAGTGAGTGTGAGTGTGAAATAGTATTGAGTAAAAGTTGACATATTCAGTCTGTGATTATCTCAAAATCCATTCTTTATTTGAGTCTCAATAATTCCTAATTTCTGCTTTTCTAACTCAAACATTAGGGATAATTGCGGGTGATGTTCACAGGCATTAATAATAAACTCTACCTTTTCCCTTTGTCTGGTTCTCTTAGGAATATCTTGGTGGACAAACCTAACGCAGTCTTCCAGGTGGTCTTCGGAGAGCAACTACCCCCACAGGTAGGTCCGCCAGGTCCACTGACTGTCCCCAGGTGAAGCGGACGTGAGGATTGTGGTGTCTGTAGTGTGTGTGGTAGACCGTCACCGTTCTTTTTTTAAAGGGGCCGTTTCCACACCCGAAAGGCCAAACCATAGTCTGGACCAAGGTCCAGGCTTTTGTTACCTAGTGCAGGTTTGATCCCGGTTTCAGTATTTCTGGACCACTAGTATTTGCAGTCATCTGCGTCTCAAACATTTGGGAAAAACTAAATCCGATAATAATGGG
>NW_022603585.1:12500-17500 GCF_008692095.1 Etheostoma spectabile
GGTGGTGTGTGTGTGTGAGTGAGTGTGTGAGAAAGAGTGAGAGTGTGTGAGAGAGAGCGTGTGTGTGTGTGTGTGTAAGAGAAAGTGTGTGTGTTTATGGGATGTGCAAAAAACTCCATTTGTATTTGAATCGCAATTCAAGCTCTACCGATTCAAATCGAGTGGTAGAATTCCAAAAATCAATTCATTTTCTTCTTCTTCTTCTTTTAAATTTCTCCTGCAATCACAGCTACGTTAATCCTCACAACCACGTCACTGAGGACTTGTGTCCTTGTGTAAATTAAATAGTTAAAAACAATGTGATATTTGATTTTTCTTCACATCGCCCCGCCCCCAATCTCAACCCAATAATGTCGTTAGTGAAGCAGCTGCATCCTCTCAGCTCTTCTTCTTCTTCTTCTTCTTTCCTTTCTCCCTCCCTCCCTCCCTCCCAGTGGCCTTAAGAACGACTACAACAAGGAGACGTTCACCTTGAAGCACAAGATCGACGAGCAGATGTTCCCCTGCAGATTTGTCAAAATAGGTGAGATGAGAGCCCGATGTGGTTTACGAGGACCTGTGGTCTCTGTCGCCCTTGGAAAAGACTGACCCACTGTTTTTTTTTTCCCCTCTGTCTCCGTCTTTTTCTCGCGGTCTCTCAGTGCCTCTGATGTCTTGGGGTCCCAGTTTCAATTTCAGCATCTGGTACATTGAGCTGCACGGCATCGAGGATCCTGACGTGGTGCAGCCCTGCCTTAACTGGTACAGCAAGGTAGGCGCCCCGGGTAGCCTGGGTCTTGAAGGGGTTTAAAGGCCCAGTTGTGCTTCATGAGTAATTGAAGCCGTGGGCACGTGCGTTGTTGCATGTGTAGTCTAACGTCCACCACTCAAAACAAAATGTAACCACGTGTCGCCGGAGCAACTGGGATTGGTCCCCTTGACCGTGGCTTGGTGCACAACAGGCTGCCGCTTCTGTGGACCCTTCATCCCACATGGCCAGATCTTCCTCCACAGCGCTGTGGACGAAGGTCTAGCGAGTCCACACCGAGTTCCAGCATGGGAGTGAGAACATGCTCTGGTTTATTGCCATTCCTTTAAACCAATCGCAGTCCTCTTCTTGCGAAATAGCCTCGGGGAAGGAACTTCTTTTGGTGCAACACGTTCACACACAGGGAACCCTGGTCTTCCACGGGGGTTACGTTCCAAGAAGAACCCGCGATAGGCAAAATCCGTGAACCTTTTTGTTTGTTTTTTCGTACGATTATTACACGATGAAATATTCCGTAACACATTGAAACCAAAGAACAAAACCTCTTTACAGGCCCGAGCATCTGTTTAACAAATAAAAGTACTGGAGAAACGATTTTTTACAAATAACTACTGTACTGTAAAATAATAATTTGAATCATCAGTACGAACTGAAATGCTTCAAATTGCGGAGATCAGCACTTTCTTCTAAAGCCGCGGTGCAGGTGTGTTTTTTTTGAGAGAAGAACATATTATTGGTAGTTGTTGTCGCTCTTTTTTTTTCTTCTGGGCAAAAATCCATGAAGCAGCGTGACCGTGAAAGGTGAACATAGCGACGGGTCACTGTATATCAAAAGTTGTTTTAGTTGTGCAACAGAAAACAGATTAGGTCTGAAACGAGTCCTCCAACTCGAATAATGCAATTACAAAAAAAAAAATCTGAATTCTTTGCCTCAAAGCTTCATTAAATCAATTAACTAAAGGTGTACCAGTCCAACACGCAACTCTGCAAACGGTGGTGTTTTACAGACACGTAAAGCGATTGGATGTCTTTATTCGCACTGCGAAAGCTCACAAAAAAACGACCCCGTATGCCGTTTTTTGTGGTTGTGTAACATTTGAGTTCTGTGTGACAAAAACAACGGTCCAAAATATATATTCAGGTGCAACTCCATCCCATTAAAAACACCCCCGATGTGTCAAAGCCTTTGCGAGACGTGCTCTCAAATGGGAGGGGTGGATTCCTGATTTCACGAGTCTGTAACGGGATGGATTCAAACTAAACTTCTGAACCAAGTCCCTAAACAACCCGAATGTCCTTCAGCAGGACAACTCAGGAAAACGAGCACACCGGCAGTTTTCTCTTATCAAACCAGTGTGAAAACATTGCACATTGCATAATAATTTTGTATCTTTTGCCTCAGGGATAGCAAATGCAAGCAACACAGACTCTGCAGTAGCACATTCATAGGAAGGAGCTTTAATAACTCCCGTCTTCACAGCCTCAGTCCCTTTTTTTTTAAACTCTGCAGATCAAGATGAACTTCATCTGAACTCCGTCGTGTAATTTATTGTGTCTGCATCATTACTAATTGCAGTTTGTGCTGTGCTGCACTTTGCAAGCACAAGGTATCTTTAGGCAAGATAAATGCAAATATATATATCTTCTTAGCACATATAACTTCATGTTTTGGGTCGGTATTTTGAAGTGGGATCAGGTTGCAACACTGCACCTAGCAAACAGCCTCTAATTTAAGAGGTTTTGCGTTTTTTAAACCAATGTCAAGATCCCATGGCATGAAATAGTCCACTTTGAGGTTTTTTAACATTAATATGAGTCTATAAAAGAGACTTCAGATACAGTATTAGGGACCACTAAGGTCTATATAAAGAGACTTCAGATACAGTATTAGGGACCACTAAGGTCTATATAAAGAGACTTCAGATACAGTATTAGGGGACCACTAAGGTCTATATAAAAGAGACTTCAGATACAGTATTAGGAGACCACTAAGGTCTATATAAAGAGACTTCAGATACAGTATTAGGGGACCACTAAGGTCTATATAAAAGGGACTTCAGATACAGTATTAGGAGACCACTAAGGTCTATATAAAGAGACTTCAGATACAGTATTAGGGACCACTAAGGTCTATATAAAGAGACTTCAGATACAGTATTAGGGGACCACTAAGGTCTATATAAAGAGACTTCAGATACAGTATTAGGGACCACTAAGTCTATATAAAGAGACTTCAGATACAGTATTAGGGACCACTAAGGTCTATATAAAGAGACTTCAGATACAGTATTAGGGGACCACTAAGGTCTATATAAAAGAGACTTCAGATACAGTATTAGGAGACCACTAAGGTCTATATAAAGAGACTTCAGATACAGTATTAGGGGACCACTAAGGTCTATATAAAAGAGACTTCAGATACAGTATTAGGAGACCACTAAGGTCTATATAAAGAGACTTCAGATACAGTATTAGGGACCACTAAGGTCTATATAAAGAGACTTCAGATACAGTATTAGGGGACCACTAAGGTCTATATAAAGAGACTTCAGATACAGTATTAGGGGACCACTAAGGTCTATATAAAGAGACTTCAGATACAGTATTAGGGGACCACTAAGGTCTATATAAAGAGACTTCAGATACAGTATTAGGGACCACTAAGGTCTATATAAAGAGACTTCAGATACAGTATTAGGGACCACTAAGGTCTATAAAAGAGACTTCAGATACAGTATTATGGGATCACTAAGGTCTATATAAAGAGACTTCAGATACAGTATTAGGGGACCACTAAGGTCTATATAAAGAGACTTCAGATACAGTATTAGGGACCACTAAGGTCTATATAAAGAGACTTCAGATACAGTATTAGGGGACCACTAAGGTCTATATAATAGAGACTTCAGATACAGTATTAGGGGCCACTAAGGTCTATATAAAGAGACTTCAGATACAGTATTAGGGGACCACTAAGGTCTATATAAAGAGACTTCAGATACAGTATTAGGGACCACTAAGGTCTATATAAAGAGACTTCAGATACAGTATTAGGGGACCACTAAGGTCTATATAAAGAGACTTCAGATACAGTATTAGGGACCACTAAGGTCTATATAAAGAGACTTCAGATACAGTATTAGGGGACCACTAAGGTCTATAAAGAGACTTCAGATACAGTATTAGGGACCACTAAGGTCTATATAAAGAGACTTCAGATACAGTATTAGGGGACCACTAAGGTCTATATAAAGAGACTTCAGATACAGTATTAGGGACCACTAAGGTCTGTATAAAGAGACTTCAGATACAGTATTAGGGACCACTAAGGTCTATATAAAGAGACTTCAGATACAGTATTAGGGACCACTAAGGTCTATATAAAGAGACTTCAGATACAGTATTATTTAGCATATACCCAATTTGAAAGTGGACTGTTCCATGTGTTGCGTTTGAGGACTGATTTGAGTCCATTGCTCTTCCATGTATGATGTTTCCTCTCCATTGTGTCCCCTTGCAGTACCGGGAACAGGAAGCCATCCGCCTCTGCCTCAAGCACTTCCGACAGCACAACTACACCGAGGCCTTCGAGTCGCTGCAGAAGAAGACTCGGATAGCGCTGGAGCACCCGATGCTCACCCACCTGCACGACCGGCTGGTGCTGCAGGGAGACTTCGACGCCTGCGAGGAGCTCATCGACAAAGCCGTGCGAGGTACCGTACTCGGCCTGGTGAATCTAGAGCAGAGGTCTTCAACAAGGGGGGGGGGGGTCCTCAGCATGGAGGGGCCACCAAATTAGATTAGATTAGATGATGCTTTCTTCATCCCATAGTGGGGAAATTCCCTTGTTACAGCAGCATTTTCTACAATAAAAGCAAAAAACAAACAAGTAAACACACAAGAAAAACAGGCAAACAACAGACAATGTGCAGAAGGTAGACTGAAGTAAAGCTACGAATGTAACAACATGAACATCCATAGCTGCCACCTACTCAAAGCATTGATGTAAGTAAGTAAGGAAGTAAAATTTATTTGTATAGCACTTTTCTCAGATGAAGATCACAAAGTGCTTCACAACAAAAGGAAGCATTAACAACTCTCATAAATACAAATACATCACAAACAACAAAAGAATAACACGTACACATAAAACCAGCCTAACCACCCTGCAACCTAGTTAAAAGCCTCTTTAAAAAGCCGAGATTTCAACTGAGTTTTAAAGTTTTCCACACAGTCTAAGCAGCGCATGGAA
>NW_022603585.1:22500-32873 GCF_008692095.1 Etheostoma spectabile
TGGTAGTAGCATGCTGCACGCTGATGAGATTTACCCTTTTTTTTTTCTATAGAGGCAAGTCGTTCGGTTCCTAAAACGTACTGAATTTGGTACCCAGCCTTAGGTTTACCTTGACCTTCCAGGACCAGGACCCCCACCTATGACATGGTCACAGTATCCAATAGGAAGCCCTTCATTCAGGTTCTGTTTCCAAACATGAAAGCACACATTCGTACAAAAACCTTCATCTTAAACTGATTTAAAAGTCACGAAAGCACCAGATCCAGGGTACAAGCGGCCGAAATGGGTTTCCTCAGGAGGGGGTCTGGTTTCCTCAGGAGGGGGTCTGGTTTCCTCAGGAGGGGGTCTGGTTTCCTCAGGAGGGGGGCTGGGGCTGAAGACCCAGGACTAGGTGGAGGGACGTCCAGCTGGGAGGAGGCCTCGGGGAAGACCCAGGACTAGGTGGAGAGACGTCCAGCTGGGAGGAGGCCTCGGGGAAGACCCAGGACTAGGTGGAGGGACGTCCAGCTGGGAGGAGGCCTCGGGGAAGACCCAGGACTAGGTGGAGTGACGTCCAGCTGGGAGGAGGCCTCGGGGAAGACCCAGGACTAGGTGGAGAGACGTCCAGCTGGGAGGAGGTCTCGGGGAAGACCCAGGACTAGGTGGAGGGATTATATCTCCAACCTGGCCTGGGAACGCCTCGGGATCCCCCAGTCGGAGCTGGTTGACGTGGCTCAGGAGAGGGAAGTTAGGGGTCCCCTACTGGAGCTGCTGCCCCCCCCGAGACCTGATACCGGATTAGAGACTGAAGATGGATGGATGGATGGATGGATGGATGGATGATTTAAAAGTACAATAAAAAATAGTTTTGGCTTTCCGATCCTCATGCCAAAAACCCATTGTTGATCATAATCAGTGACTCATTGAACACACAACTCATTCCCCCCCCCCCCCCCGGCCCATCCTCCGTCATGGCGCAGCTTCTTTCCTCCTACACGAGTCTCCGATACAATCACAACTTCACACAACTCCAAGTGGCCTGCGTTTGACCCCGAGCTGTGTTTTCACAAGCCGACGCGGCACAGAATGAGTCGAAAAACCGATCGGATGTTACAGAACATCAAACGTCTCGTTGCAACACGTCCTCTTTCTGCAACTTCTAACACGATACCGGGTGGGAAAGTTATATTCCAAACCGGGAAATTTGGATTTAATATCCTAAAACAATGCAATGCCCTGAGTCAAGTCACACTGTGACTGAAAATGAGGCAGGTCGCGGCGCGTTATTTCGATGAATCGTATCGAAATGTCATCAATATCCACACCTACAGATGGCTTTATTAATTCTAATGTATTGTAGTGTGCAGTGCATTGTGTAGCTGTATTATGAATGACACAAAACAGTGCTGGTCACTGTTGGTCTCCATCATCTCATACAGACGTCCTTTTTTAACATTTATTTCCACGTTTCCATCCACAAGACACCGTGAAAACTACAGGGAAAACAAACACATGAAATATAATGAGTCGAATATACTTTCGGTCATTTTTACACACGTTTCTTTAACTAGACGGGCCCCGCGACAGTGCAGAAAGTGCATTAAATACAAAGAAATCACAACAAATATTCAACAAATGTAACAAAGCTGAAAGCCCGTACATCTGCCGCCACGTCGGCTCTCGCTGAATACCTCCTTCCCACAATGCAACAGGTGTGGCCTTCACTAAACTCTGGTCATTCGACCTTTTGATTTCAACGTAAGAACTAGCATGTGTAATAAAGAACAAAATGTAAACACATCTTTTAATGTTAAACATTTTAGTACAATTTTAAATCAAATGTCCCTTTTTTAAACTTACTTGTTACACATTTTTAAGGTTTTTAATCACCGTATGAATTCGCACATTAATGGCATTATCAAACAATATGGACTAACGTGTTAATCTTGTCCACACAAAAGTCCTTCCAGGTCAAAATTGACTTTTTTTTTGTGCTTTTCAAATGTTTTTGTCACTTTTTCTGATTTATTTGTCACTTTTTTCCAGCTTTTGGCATTTTTTTTTTTTTAAACCTGAGCTGGTTTAATAACGGGTTTTACACTTATTCTTGGAATTCATGCTCAACAAACCTCATTTATATCAAATTATACGTACGTTTTTAGTTAAAAAGACAGAAGTTATGAATTATTTTGACTAGGTCACAGATGGGTAGATGTCAAAGTTGAGTCCAGATACTGTTTTGAAACCATTAAAAAAAAAAAGAATTAAAATGCTGTAAAATAAATTAAAAGAAAATAAAACACACAAATAATTCAATTAAAGTAATCATTAATGTCACCTGAACAACGTATGGAATAATCCATGTTATTTTTGGGGCAATTTGGTTGAAAGAAATCTAATATTTTTTATATTAAACACTTTGAAACGGGTCAATTTGACCCGAGGACAACACAAGGGTTAAAGGGGCGCTATGCGGTTTTGGGCCATTTCTTTGCTTTTAGCTCGCAGGTTTTTCCTCTAGCAGGGTTTTCCCAAAACCTTCAGCCCACAACCCCCAAAGCAACAGTTCAAGTGTCTTGCAACCCCCCCCCCCACTATAAACGTATATAAACATTGCGCACCGCAACCGCGCACGCACTATAGACGTATCCAAACACAAGCATACTGACAACAGCCATAACATTATCCTACAGTAATTTACTCATTACTTTAATTTGAACTTAACCTAATGAGATGGATGTGTGGGATGTTTGGAGCACAGCAAGTCCAGTCTTGGTTTGATGTTGGAGACCAGCTACTCGGAAGGAAAGAAAGAGAAAGAAAATCAAAAGAGCTGTTTCATTTTATTTATTTGCTTTTTTTATTTTTAATGTAGCCACTAGTTTTATCTTGTGTTAAAATCATGGCTAACATCTGCTATTTCTAATCGTTTTTTACAATTTTTATTTTATTTCCTGAAATCAACTTGCGCACCCCTGCCCTCCCTCTCTGGCTCGCGACCCCCCTTGTGGGTCCCGACCCCCACTTTGGGAATCACTGCTCTATTGAGCCCCCCCCCCCCCTTACAGCTTCAGAATAGATACAGTGAGGACAATAAGTATTTGAACACCCTGCATTTTGCAAGTTCTCCCACTTAGAAATCACGGAGGGTCTGAAATCGTCACCGTAGGTGCACGTCCACTGTGAGAGACATAATCTTAAAAAAAAAAAAAAAAAAAAAAATCCAGAAAACACAATGTAAGATTTTTTTTTTTTAAACTATTTATTTGCACGATACATTTGTAGGATGATTTTTTTTTTGCCGGCTAAGCCATGACAATAGTGTGAAAAACTCGTTACATTTCGCAATTCGTTACATAGCGAGAACCTGATATCGCACGATGCCTCCTGACACTGAGGCCACCGCAAGTTGGGGGGCGTGGGGGGGTTTCCGCTCACAGGTGCTAGTGGGAAGCAAGACGACCCCCATTCAACTCAAACAAAAGTGATATATAACCATTCTAATCAATCAGAAGCTGTTCAGTTAACCCGTTTGCGCCGGATGCTTCGCGACGACACATCTACCGCCGGTTATTGCGTTGCGCCACTCTGAACCTCCCGCCGGCTGCTGCGTGGCGCAACATTTTGTATTGGTCGGTCTTTCCATGACACGTGCAGCAGAGAACGCACGTCATTGTTCAAATACACATGAGCGGTCTTGTTGGCTATTTAAAGCCATGTGACCACCAAATGTACCGTCGTTTGCTGAAAATCACGTCAATCACCAGACAAACATGTGCGTTTGTTTATGAATGTTTTGAGAGACGAGCGAGAAAACGCCCCGACAGAGGAGTGTAGATTATGAATGAAGATGATTGATGAATAGACATCCTCCCTCCCAACTCCTCACTATCTTCCTCCATGTCCTGTCCCCGCCCTCGCGTCTAACTCCTCCTCTGATCGCCTCGTAGACGTTTCCTCGCTCGTCTCTCAAACATTCATAAACAAACGCACATGTACGTCTGTTGATTGACATGATTTTCAGCAAACTACGTACATTTTGGTGTCACATGGCCAACAGACCCGCCTCATGTGTATTTTGAACCAATGACAATGCGTTCTCTGCTGCACGCGTCATGGAAAGATCGACCAATACAAAATGCTGCGCCACGCAGCAGCCGGCAGGGAGGTTCAGAGTTGCGCAACGCAGTAACCGGCGGTAGATGTGTCGTCGCGAAGCATCCGGCGCAAACGGGTTAAGGTAAATTAAGCTAATAAAACTGCGTAGTCGCCCTTTAAGCCGGTTCCCGGTACTGCTTTGCTTTCCAAAGCAGAAAGCACATGACAGACGAGGAGGTTTAATGTTGGTCCACATGTTTGTTTGCCCCGCAGAGACCGTTTACCTGTTTGGGGGCTGGGACGGCACGCAGGACCTGGCTGACTTCTGGGCCTACAGCGTTCAGGAGAACCAGTGGGCCTGCATCTCCAGAGACACCGAGAAAGAAGTGAGTGGGCTCGCATGGAGAGCTCTACAAATCCCGAATATTACCATACAAGTCACGATGCAATTTTCTCTTTTAGACAGATTTTTTTAAACTATTCATTAACCCTCTGAGGACAAAAGATGCACTGGAGAGTCCAAGCAACATTTAACAAGACTCCTGCTCAAAAGCGATATTGCAAGATTTCATCACTACTTTTGTGAACCCACAACTTTTGTAAACTCCTTTCAAGCACCACATCAATTGAGTGTAGGTACATTTGAGAAATATGTCAGCTTTAGGACCAAATTATCTCTTTACACGTTGCTCTGGAACAATTTTGGACGTCAGTATCCTGAAAGCTGCGTTTGTTCTGAACAGAAACACAGGTGGATTTTTAAATCCACTAGCCACTTCAGTTAAATCTTATTAATAGTATCACATCATAACAAGAGTCATGTCTAGACATTTTACAGACAGAGTAGGTCTAGACCACACTCTATAGTTCACAAAGACCCAGCAATTCCAGTAATTTCCCCAAGAACAAGCGTTTAGGGAGACAATGGTGAGGAAAAACTTCCTTTTTAGGCAGAAACCTTGAGTGATGAGGAAAACTCGGTGCCGGTTGTTGGTGTGATGAACAGTGGCCATAATAGTCATAGTAAAGATAATGGAACTATGACTAGAAATAGTGGTTGTAGTAGTTGATGGCGTAGCAGGGCACTGCAGGATGTAGCAGGGTGCAATGTTTCTTTGCCACCACTATGGCCATGCCAAGACCCGCCCTTCTTGTTCACGTCCTATCCCCTTATCAATCAGCTATCCTAACCTTAACCACTCAAGTCAAATGCCTAACCCCAGCCAATTATAGGTATAGCAGGACGTAGCAGGGTGTAGCAAGGCATAGCAGGACGTAGCAGGGTGTAGCAGGGCACAGCAGGATGTAGCAGGGTATAGCAGGAAGTATCAGGGTATAGCAGGAAGTATCAGGGTGTATCATGACATAGCAGGACGTAACAGGGTGTAGCAGGACGTAGCAGGGTATAGCAGGACGTGGCAGGGTATAGCAGGACGTAGCAGGGTATAGCAGGGCGTATCAGGGTGTAGCAGGGTATAGCAGGACGTAGCAGGGTGTAGCAGGACGTGGCAGGGTATAGCAGGACATTGCAGGACATAGCAGGTCGTAGCAGGACGTAGCATGTTGGGGAGCGGGGACCATGGCGACCGCTGCAACCATTAGTAAGGTGCTATCCTAATCCAAGGAAAACTGCAGGGATAAAAAAACATAAGGACTCTGGGGAATAACCTCCACAGAGCCAACACGTTTTGCCTCCATTAAGGTGTAACATAGGAAATACACGAGCACTGGTCTTGAACTTATTAAGACTATAAGAACGCACATTTTGACTATTAATCTGAGCCTGTCAGCGACAAAACAAGCACTTTTGTGCAGGTGAATACAAGCTGGACAATTAACAATGTCAGTGTCAATCAGTCACTTAAACACAGAAACAAGAAAATAGGGTCCAGGTTGAAAAATTGGACTTTTTATGTGTTAACCAGATATTGTATTAGCTGGAGTTCAGGTGAGTTTTTGTTTAATAAAGACAGAATTCATTCATTGATTGTCTTTCAATTTTCGAGGTGAAGTATACTTGTTAATGTGATTTGTAGTCTTCATCACGCCTGAAATTATTCGTGGTTTGACGAACAATCTTTGTGAGTAATTCTTTTCCTCTCCTCATCAAACACATTGGCTGCCCAGATTTAAGACTAGTGAATTCATTCAGACACTAACTATGCATGTGCCCGTCTGTGTCTCCCCCCCCCCCGTGAACCAATCAGAGCGGCCCGAGCGCCCGCTCGTGCCACAAGATGTGCATCGACTCGCAGCGGCGCCAGATCTACACGCTGGGCCGCTACCTGGACTCCAGCGTCCGCAACAGCAAGTCCCTGAAGAGCGACTTCTACCGCTACGACATCGACGCCAACACCTGGACGCTGCTGAGCGAGGACACGTCGGCCGACGGGGGGCCGAAGCTGGTCTTTGACCATCAGGTACCCGCGTCCGTCTCTGTCGTCACCGGGGCGGCACAACGCGAGGACAACATGCCATGTCAGGGTTTTCTTCAGAAGTCTACAATTTAAAAAATCTGAATTTTAGGCCTTAAAACAGTCTTAAGACGGTCTATAAGATCAGATATAAAAACAGATTTTAGTCTTTAGTGATAGGAAAGTGCAAGTTTAGTAATACAGGGGTTGCAAAAATGGATACAGGGCTTAAATTTCATTCATTATTGTCTTAAGAAGTCTTAATTTGGACTTGGCGATACCTGCAGAAACTCTGGACCAGTACAAGAGGGGTCTTCAAAGTCTTAAAAAGTCTTAAATTTACAGGGGTTGAAAAAATGTATCTAGGGCTTAGTTGACGTTGTGATATAGGTCTTAAATTTCCTTCATTATTGTCTTAAAAAGTCTTAATTTGGACTTAGTGAAACGTGCAGAAAACTCTGGATTTGCAAGAACCGTACCGGCACCAGAGGGGTCTTTCAAGGTCTTAAAAAGTCTTGAATTTCTTTAGAAAAGTCTTGAATTTCATTCACAAAGGTCTAACGCTTGTATTGTCTTTCTATAAGGTTAAAAACCTCCGTTGTTTTGTCACAAAACACGTTCTATCGTCTAGTAGTATATTTGCTGGAGTATTGTGTTCTAGGTCTCAATTTATTTTTAATTAATTACGTCCACGCCACTCTATCTCTAATGCTCTTTTTTGTGATATTCTGTTTTTTCTTTCGCTAGTCCAGATGTAATGTTGTATTACGTGTATTAAGTTTAGTAATCGCGGGGTTGACAAAAAATGCATCAAGGGCTTAGTTGACGTTGTGATATAGATCTTAATTCCTTCATTATTGTCTTAAAAGTCTTAATTTGGACTTAGTGAAACGTGCAGAAAACTCTGGATTTGCAAGAACCGGACCGGCACCAGGGGTCTTTCAGGTCTTAAAAGTCTTGAATTTCTTTAGAAAAGTCTTGAATTCTTTGAAAAGTCTTGAATTTCTTTAGAAAAGTCTTGAATTTCATTCACAAAGGTCTAACGCTTGTATTGTCTTTCTATAGGTTAAAAACCTCCGTTGTTTGTCACAAACACGTTCTATCGTCTAGTAGTATATTTGCTGGAGTATGTGTTCTAGGTCTCAATTTATTTTTAATTAATTACGTCCACGCCACTCTATCTCTAATGCTCTTTTTTGTGATATTCTGTGGTGTTATAATATATAATGTCGTTGTATAACGACTACAAATGAGACCAACGTGCTTCTTATATTGCAGCCAATTAGTCTTTAACCTGCTTTTTTTGTAGAAAGTGCCCCAGCATTCATTCATTGTTTTAATATCTCGATGAAGTCGATGATGAAGATTGTTTTAAAATATCTTTTGAAAGTCAAAAATGAAGCAGAAAGTTTGGCTTTCCACACAAATAGTGGAAATCAGTTCCTGCACACTGCCATGTGTTAAGTCTCTTCTGTCCCGCACTGCTGCCGGTTGTCCAAAATGTGGACATCGGAAGCTCCTCCCGCTCCCTCTGTCTGAACTCAACAACCTCCTGTGTCCTTTGTCCCCTGCTCCCCGCCCCTCGCTGCAGATGTGCATGGACTCCGAGAAGCACATGATCTACACGTTCGGCGGTCGCATCCTGACGTGCAACGGCAGCGTGGAGGACAGCCGCACGTCGGAGCCCCAGTTCAGCGGCCTGTACGCCTACCACTGCCAGGCGGGGACCTGGAGCCTCCTGCGGGAGGACTCGTGCAACGCCGGCCCGGAGGACGTCCAGTCCCGCATAGGACACTGCATGCTCTTCCACACTGTGAGTAGTGGTCCCCTAATACTGGATCTGAAGTCTCTTTATATAGACTTAGTGGTCCCCTAATACTGTATCTGAAGTCTCTTTTATAGACCTTAGTGGTCCCTAATACTGGATCTGAAGTCTCTTTATATAGACCTTAGTGGTCCCTAATACTGTATCTGAAGTCTCTTTTATATAGACCTTAGTGTCCCTAATACTGTATCTGAAGTCTCTTTATATAGACCTTAGTGTCCCCTAATACTGTATCTGAAGTCTCTTTATATAGACCTTATGGTCCCCTAATACTGTATCTGAAGTCTCTTTATATAGACCTTAGTGGCCCCTAATACTGTATCTGAACGTCTCTTTATAGACCTTAGTGGTCCCCTATACTGGATCTGAAGTCTCTTTTATATAGACCTTAGTGGTCCCTAATACTGGATCTGAAGTCTCTTTATATAGACCTTAGTGGTCCCTAATACTGTATCTGAAGTCTCTTTTATATAGACCTTAGTGGTCCCTAATACTGTATCTGAAGTCTCTTTGTTTCCCTTTACCAGAGAAACCGCTGCCTGTACGTGTTCGGGGGTCAGAGGTCAAAGACGTACCTCAACGACTTCTTCAGCTACGACGTGGACGGGGACCACGTCGAGATCATATCCGACGGCACCAAGAAGGACTCGGGCATGGGTACGCCAGCAAACACGACGTTTTCTCTTTAGAAAGTCCCACTATAACAGTAGAAAGGAGCTGATTCAGGTCTTTGACTAGCAGGTCTTTGACTAGCAGGTCTTTGACTAGCAGGTCTTTGACTAGCAGGTCTTTGACTAGCAGGTCTTTGACTAGCAGGTCTTTGACTAGCAGGTTTTTGACTAGCAGGACTTTGACTAGCAGGACTTTGACTAGCAGGACTTTGACTAACAGGTCTTTGACTAGCAGGTCTTTGACTAGCAGGTCTTTGACTAGCAGGACTTTGACTAGCAGGTCTTTGACTAGCGGGTCTTTGACTAGCGGGTCTTTGACTAGCGGGTCTTTGACTAGCGGGTCTTTGACTAGCAGGACTTTGACTAGCAGGACTTTGACTAGCAGGTCTTTGACTAGCAGGACTTTGACTAGCAGGTCTTTGACTAGCAGGACTTTGACTAGCAGGTCTTTGACTAGCAGGTCTTTGACTAGCAGGTCTTTGACTAGCAGGACTTTGACTAGCAGGTCTTTGACTAGCGGGTCTTTGACTAGCGGGTCTTTGACTAGCAGGTCTTTGACTAGCAGGTTTTTGACTAGCAGGACTTTGACTAGCAGGACTTTGACTAGCAGGACTTTGACTACAGGTCTTTGACTAGCAGGTCTTTGACTAGCAGGTCTTTGACTAGCAGGACTTTGACTAGCAGGTCTTTGACTAGCGGGTCTTTGACTAGCGGGTCTTTGACTAGCGGGTCTTTGACTAGCGGGTCTTTGACTAGCAGGACTTTGACTAGCAGGACTTTGACTAGCAGGTCTTTGACTAGCAGGACTTTGACTAGCAGGTCTTTGACTAGCAGGACTTTGACTAGCAGGTCTTTGACTAGCAGACTTTGACTAGCAGGTCTTTGACTAGCGGGTCTTTGACTAGCGTCTTTGACTAGCGGGTCTTTGACTAGCAGGACTTTGACTAGCAGGTCTTTGACTAGCAGGTCTTTGACTAGCAGGTTTTTGACTAGCAGGACTTTGACTAGCAGGACTTTGACTAGCAGGACTTTGACTAGCGGGACTTTGACTAGCGGGACTTTGACTAGCGGGTCTTTGACTAGCGGGTCTTTGACTAGCAGGTCTTTGACTAGCAGGTCTTTGACTAGCAGGACTTTGACTAGCAGGTCTTTGACTAGCAGGACTTTGAGGGTGCAGAATCCTAGCTGATGGACAGGTGTTCAAATACTTATTTGCAGCTGTATCATACAAATAAATAGTTAAGAAACAGTTACCCCGGGGCAGATCTGCAGTCCCAGTCCCAGTCTCCCGGGCCCTGGTGGCACCCCGGGGGTGTATAGTCTAGATGCAGTGAGATTACGAGAGAGGGAATTGAAAAAAATTCTGATGTGTGGTGATGCAGAGCA
>NW_022603586.1:0-37611 GCF_008692095.1 Etheostoma spectabile
GTAGATTTGTACATAAAATCCATCCAACGCTTTCTCGTGAAAGGCGTCATTACATCGTTGTAAAAACTTTTTAGTAAAACGCTTTAGTTTGCAAAGTCTCTGACTCGCGAGGCTGAAAGACGTGCCGGCCCGGTCCGGTTCCGACTGGATGTTTGGATCCGTTTTCAGGGTGGAAACGTGCGAAGCTGTAGTCCCGGTATTATATATACTGACGGTTTTTTTTCCTGCTTGGTTAAAGCTGCGGGCAGGTTGTTCAGATCCGGACCCCCCGTAGAGGGCCCCGCCGCTCACTGTTTCAGATCCACAGGACCCCGTAGAGGTCCCGCCGCTGACTGTTCAGATCCAGACCCCCGTAGAGGCCCAGCCGCTGACTGTTCAGATCCAGGACTCCGTAGAGGTCCCGCCGCTCACTGTTCAGATCCAGGACCCCGTAGAGGTCACCCGCTGACTGTTCAGATCCAGGCCCCGTAGAGGTCCCGCCGCTGACTGTTCAGATCCAGGACCCCGTAGAGGTCCCGCCGCTGACTGTTCAGATCCAGGATCCCGTAGAGGTCCCGCCGCTCACTGTTCAGATCCAGGACCCCGTAGAGGTCCCGCCGCTCACTGTTAGCACGGCCACGTAGCCACTCTCTTCTTCCATACCAGTCAGTTTGAAACGATCGGACGAGTATTTGTCCTTTTTGCGCAGTAGTCCATTTAAGGCTGGTGTAGACCTCCATCTAAGGCTGGCGTAGAACTCCATCTTGCTATTAGTTCTGTTTTTTGAATTAAAATCGAGTTTAGAGAAGTTCCTCACCGCTGTGATATGGCGGACTCCGCTGCTGTTATTTTGACTTTGAATTTCGCGGGGATTGCGCTTACAACGTAGCTGGTGTAATGACGTCAGCTACGCAAAGGGCCAGGAATATCTCGATTTTAATGGGTCCGTGTTTGATATCTAACGGAGACGATTACTGGCGTAACACATTTACGTACAAAGGCACGGCAGAGTTGTGCCTTTAACGTACATGTTAAAGAATACAGGATCGAAGTGTGCATGCGCGGAGGGTGTGCGTCTTCTCTCTGCTCTGACTGCAGCTGTGGGTTAGGGTTAGACCCAGCTGTGGGTTAGGGTTAGGGTAGGGTTAGACCCAGGCTGTGGGTTAGGGTTAGGGTTAGGGTTAGACCCAGGCTGTGGGTTAGGGTTAGGGTTAGACACCAGGCTGTGGGTTAGGGTTAGGGTTTAGACCCAGGCTGTGGGTTAGGGTTAGGGTTAGATCAGACTGTGGTTTAGGGTTAGGTTAGACCCAGGCTGTGGGTTAGGGTTAGGTTAGGGTTAGACCCAGGCTGTGGGTTAGGGTTAGGGTTAGGGTTAGACCCATGCTGTGGGTTAGGGTTAGGGTTAGACCCAGGCTGTGGGTTAGGGTTAGGGTTTAGACCCAGGCTGTGGGTTAGGGTTAGGGTTAGCTCCAGACTGTGTGGGTAGGGTTAGGGTTAGACCCAGGCTGTGGGTTAGGGTTAGACCCAGGCTGTGGGTTAGGGTTAGATCCAGACTGTGGTTAGGGTTCGGGTTAGACCCAGGCTGTGGGTTAGGGTTAGACCCAGGCTGTGGTTAGGTTAGGGTTAGACCCAGGCTGTGGGTTAGGGTTAGGGTTAGACCCAGGCTGTGGGTTAGGGTTAGGGTTGACCCAGGCTGTGGGTTAGGGTTAGGGTTAGATCCAGACTGTGGTTAGGGTTAGGTTAGACCCAGCTGTGGGTTAGGGTTAGACCCAGGCTGTGGGTTAGGGTTAGGGTTAGATCCGACTGTGGTTAGGGTTAGGGTTAGACCCAGGCTGTGGGTTAGGGTTAGACCCAGGCTGTGGGTTAGGGTTAGGGTTAGGGTTAGACCCAGGCTGTGGGTTAGGTTAGACCCAGGCTGTGGGTTAGGGTTAGGTTAGACCCAGGCTGTGGGTTAGGGTTAGGGTTAGACCCAGGCTGTGGGTTAGGGTTAGGTTAGGGTAGACCCAAGCTGTGGGGTTAGGGTTAGGGTTAGACCCAGGCTGTGGTTTAGGGTTAGGTTAGGTTTAGACCCAGCTGTGGGTTAGGGTTAGGGTTCGACCCAGCTGTGGGTTAGGGTTAGGGTTAGACCCAGGCTGTGGGTTAGGGTTAGGGTTAGGGTTAGACCCAGGCTGTGGGTTAGGGTTAGGGTTAGACCCAGGCTGTGGGTTAGGGTTAGGGTTAGGGTTAGACCCAGGCTGTGGGTTAGGGTTAGACCCAGGCTGTGGGTTAGGGTTAGACCCAGGCTGTGGGTTAGGGTTAGGGTTAGACCCAGGCTGTTGGTTAGGGTTAGGGTTAGACCCAGGCTGTGGGTTAGGGTTAGGGTTAGGGTTAGACCCAAGCTGTGGTTAGGGTTAGGGTTAGACCCAGGCTGTGGGTTAGGGTTAGGGTTAGTTTAGACCCAGGCTGTGGGTTAGGGTTAGGTTAGACCCAGGGCTGTGGGTTAGGGTTAGGGTTAGACCCAGGCTGTGGGTTAGGGTTAGGGTTAGACCCAGGCTGTGGGTTAGGGTTAGGGTTAGGGTTAGACCCAGCTGTGGTTAGGGTTAGGGTTAGACCCAGGCTGTGGGTTAGGGTTAGGGTTCGGGTTAGACCCAGGCTGTGGGTTAGGGTTAGACCCCGGCTGTGGGTTAGGGGGTAGGGTTAGGTTAGACCCAGGCTGTGGGTTAGGGTTAGACCCAGGCTGTGGGTTAGGGTTAGACCAGGCTGTGCCTGCTGCGCGAGGCTGCTGCTGACTGGGAGTGCTTTTGGACGGGAGAGGGGCTCAGGGCAGCTCCCGTGGTTGAGCACAGTTTTTTCCCCTCCCATCCTGTAGTCTACTCGCGCCCCCCCCGGGAGAGAGTCCGCCCGCCCCCCCCACCACTGTGTTATAGAGACATTCATAGTCCCCAGAGGCTGCGTCCTACTGTCTGACTCTCTCAGACGTTCCCTCAGAGGCCAGCTGCACCAATCACATCGATGTATCTGATGTAGGCGGGCCAGAGGCCAGCTGCACCAATCACATCAGTTGCTTTTTCACCGTCTGCAAGACCCAGGCGGCCCAGAGCATGCTGGGAAACACCGGCTTCTCAGCTGATCTAACACCTGATTGGTTTACAACATGATGACGTTTTTATATAAACTTTTTACTGTTTTTGAATCGGAGGGATTTTAACTCTATTTGTCTGATTTAAAGACTTATTCTGTCCAGAACACATGTTGAGGCTGATAGAAAAACGTTTAGAAGAAGTCAGAGACTAGACCTGATCCCAGATCATCTACAGTCTGTGGTTAATTTAAAATCAGCAACAGATCTCATGTAGAGCATTCTGAGATCTACTCTGTCATAATTAAAACAACTGGAGACTGGGGACCAGCTATATGTGGGTCTGATTATATTTTATTAAATCGGAATCGCACCACAGTGTTTTCATCACTTCCTGTCCAGTCTGAAGGAGCTGGAATCGGCTGGAAACTGTCCCCCTTTACCGCAGCTTTTTTTTCTTTTTGTGTGTGTGTGTGTGTGTGTTTTCCCAAAACACAGAATTAACCTCCAGAGAACCAACGCATGCAGACTCGGCGAACTAAGTGTAACATCTTGTAGCGCCCCCTAGGGCACTACATATATATTTATATTTACCCTTTTTTTTGCTTAGAAAACTAAACTTTTGAAACAGCCTAGACTAACTTTCAGCTTTTATAACTCATGTACGCCTATTATCAGTTATGTTAAGAATTTAAATGTTTTTGGAGGCCCCCTGCATCGACTCTGAGGACCCCCGGAGTCCCTGGACCCCCTTTTAAAGTCCAGCATCATCAAATCAGGATGGAGAGGAATACTTGATTTTTTATTTACTGAGTTTAATGTTTTTAAGGATTTTAAATGTGTTGTTAAGTCGATACAGGCTGATTTATTCTGTTTTTCATGCTTAATAATATATAATATAATAATATATCTTTATGTAACAATCAATAATCTGTTCTTATGCTCATAAAATCACATGTTAACTGTTTAATGTGAGTCATTAATAAAATCTCACTTAATGAAACATCTGCTGAGTCATCACTCTCACCTGGAGACAGGTGTCCCTGTTGCACCGTGGATGAGACTCAGCTCCTGGTCTCTCTGTAGACCCTCATCACACAGAGACCAGTAGAGAATTAAAGGGTTCCAGTAGCAGAGGAGCTGAATCACCATCAAGTCTAATAAACCCGTCACATGGAGCCCTGGAGTCCCAAACACAGAGAGACAATGTTGAAGCCTGTGGCGTGCAGTCTAAAGGGACCCATAACTTGGATAGGAGGGGAAGTGTGTGTGTGTGTGTGTGTGTGTGTGTGTGTTGTGTGTGTGTGTGTGTGTGTGTGTGTGTGTGTGTGTGTATATGTGTGTGTGTGTGCGTGTGTTGTGTGTGTGTGTGTAATGAGAAGTGAGTGGGTGGGTGCAGAAAAAAAGGAGTGGCGGTGATGAAGATAGAAGTAGAGACGAAACGACAGAACAACCAGAGGAGAGGAGAGGAAGACGAGAAGAGGACGAGAGACGAAGAAAGACGGACGAGAGACGGGACGAGACGAGAGACGGGACGAGGACGAGAGACGGGACGAGAGAAGAAGAAAGACGGGACGAGGACGAGAGACGGGACGAGGACGAGAGAAGACGAGAGACAGAGAAGACAGAGAGGTGAGACGTCTCCTGCTGAGCGGTTCATTCATAAATGTTGTTATTCTCCAGAACGTCATATTGTTACAACTCAGACATCAAAAACAAGAATTTCTGTGTGTGTGTGGGGGGGGCTGTGTGTTGTGTGGGGGGGGGAAGGGGGGGCTGTGTGTGTGTGTGTATGTGTGTGTGTGTGAGGAAACTCTTCCGATGGAAACCGAAACGTTTCGCTCCTTGACCGTGGGAGTCGTCACCGAGAGGAGCAGGGCAGCGGCGGATCAACCTATGGCCCCGTCCCACAAAGGTGGACGGCTGTATACAGATTCTCCGGCCTTGTCGAGCGCGGTCCTGGACTTCTCAGCTGTTGACTCCCGGGTTTCGGCACCAGAAAATGTCAGGTTCAGGACACTTTAACTTACTAATAAACACGGTCAAGCAAGAAAACGAGACGCAGACGGTAATGAGGAGTTTGATAGAAGAGGGAAGGTCACACGAAGAGCCTCCTATCTGCAGCGAGGCTCTGGGGGACTTCAACACTTTCTCTGCAACTCGGTCCTTTATTCACATTTGTTGATACTGGGTGACATCTGTTATTTGGGCTATGCCTACGTTGAGAAGAACCAGGGCAGAGTGCAGGTCGCTAGGGTGAAGTGTACTCTGAGTGACCTCCAAAGCTAAGATATGTACTGCTTGTGATATTCAACAGTGAGACATTTACGACCTCTTGTTAGACACAGCATGAAGCTAGTATCCATGTCAAAGTACATGAAGCTAGTATACATGTATAAGTACATGAAGCTAGTATACATGTATAAGTACATGAAGCTAGTATACATGTATAAGTACATGAAGCTAGTATCCATGTCTAAGTACATGAAGCTAGTATACATGTACTATATTACAACTAGCAACTAACAGGAGAGACATTATAATTGAGGTATGTTTGGAGACACTACCTTATTTAATCATCACATTGATAGCCTCCGTATTTTAGTTGGATCTCTGTCCTGTGTTGTAGTGTGTAGACGGTCCCTGAGCTCTCTGACTGGTCTAAACACAGGAACTAAACACAGCTGATTTAACACAACTTTGATGCCTTTCTGTCACATCTCCAGCAGTCAGACTCACTGTGTTCACTCTGAAGGAATCACTGCACATGGGGGGGGGGGGGGGCGGGGCACTTTAAATACATTTTGAACATGTTTATTGGCTAAAAGCTGTCGTCATGGTCCCCTCCACGTTCTGTGATGCCATGTTCATCTGCTACACTGCAGTGCCCTGCTACATCCTGCTACGCCCTGCTACGTCCTGCTACGCCCTGCTACGTCCTGCTACGTCCTGCTATGTCCTGCTACGTCCTGCTACATCCTGCTACGCCCTGCTACGTCCTGCTACGCCCTGCTACGTCCTGCTACGTCCTGCTACGTCCTGCTACGTCCTGCTACGTCCTGCTACGCCCTGCTACATCCTGCTACGCCCTGCTACGTCCTGCTACGTCCTGCTACGTCCTGCTACGCCCTGCTACGTCCTGCTACGTCCTGCTACGTCCTGCTACGTCCTGCTACGTCCTGCTACGTCCTGCTACGTCCTGCTACGTCCTGCTACGTCCTGCTACGTCCTGCTACGTCCTGCTGTGCCTTGTAATGCCCACAGCGTCCTGCTATGCCATGAACTACTACAAAGAACTGCTACAAACTACTAATTTTTTCTATTTTTGTTATTGCCACTCTTCATTAACCCCAACCGGCCCGTCAGACACCGCCTACCAAGAGCCTGGGTCTGGGTCTGGGTCTGGGCCTGGGTCTGGGTCTGACCGAGGTTTCTGCCTAAAAGGAAGTTTTTCCTCTCCACTGTGGCCCTGTTGCTGCTCTGGAGGAAACTACTAGAACTGTTGGGTCCTTGTAAATTCTGGAGTGTGGTCTAGACCTACTCTATCTGGTCTAGACCTGCTCTATCTGGTCTAGACCTGGTCTATCTGTAAAGTGTCTTGAGATAACTCTTGTTATGAATTGATACTATTAATAAAACTGAATTGAAATTGAATTAAAAACATGTTTAAAACGTGCCTTGTTCAAGCCTGTTGGGTGCTACCGCTGGCAGGAGGATAGCTCGGTTTAGGCTGCACCGATTGGATAGATTTTGTCTCTACTGACGGACCTGATTGGTTACTTCAACTGACAGACCTCCACATTAACAGACAACAGAGCTACGTGTTGGAATCGACTGGCTGTAGAGAGAAACACGGGCACTAATTAATAATGTAATGTTTTCAGTTTCAAGGTATTTTTGTGCTGGCACAAATATGATCAATAATAGCATCAATTTAATTTAATTTTTAATTTTTATGAGTGTTAATTTTATAGTGTTTGATAAACACTTTTTTTTAAGCTGTGGACATTAAAATGTTTTAACATTAATGTTATTCAGCATTCAAATAAATAGTTGAAGTTGTTTCAGACATGTTTGTATTGTATCTTAAAAGGTTTAAGGCCATCGCTTTCCTCAAATTAAGTGAGTAGCCACAAAGTTGTCACAAATAATACATATAATTTGCTTTAGTGGAAATAAACTAAGTAAATGAACTTAAGTGGTAACATTTGTATAAAGAAATTGCTTTAAGTTAGTCTTACATATACCAGATAATTCTATTAACACATTTTTAATACGTTTGGAGAAAAGCAACGTTTGAGTAAAACATACGAGATAGATTAAGTTATATTAACTGAATGGAATTAGTAGTATTAACTTTATTTACCCAAGTTATCTTAACAATAAGTAATTGAGTTGCTTGGACACAATCAACTATTTTGTTATGATTAAATTGTTTGAGTTAATAAACTTAAATGATTCAAGGTTTCCTCAAACGGTTTGAGTTGAACTATCTCATCAGGTTTTACAGTGTATATCAGTAGACACAACTGCTCAATATGATATCTGTTATAATAACTGATAACTGTTATTACTCTTAATGTATAACTGTTATTACTCTTAATGTATACTGTTATTACTCTTAATGTATAGCTGATATACTCTTAATGTATAACTGTTATTACTCTTAATGTATAACTGTTTATTACTCTTAATGTATAACTGTTATTACTCTTAATGTATAGCTGATATTACTCTTAATGTATACTGTTATTACTCTTAATGTATACTGTTATTACTCTTAATGTATAACTGTTATTAATCTTAATGTATAGCTGATATTACTCTTAATGTATAACTGTTATTACTCTTAATGGCTGTTATTACTCTTAATGTATAACTGTTATTACTCTTAATGTATAACTGTATTACTCTTAATGTATAACTGTTATTACTCTTAATGTATAGCTGTTATTACTCTTAATGATAGCTGTTATTACTCTTAATGTATACTGTTATAATCTTAATGTATAGCTGATATTACTCTTAATGTATAACTGTTATTACTCTTAATGTATAACTGTTATTACTCTTAATGTATAACTGTTTTACTCTTAATGTATAACTGTTATTACCTTAATGTATAACTGTTATTACTCTTAATGTATAACTGTTATTACTCTTAATGTATAGCTGTTATTACTCTTAATGTATAGCTGTTATTACTCTTAATGTATAGCTGTTATTACTCTTAATGTATAGCTGTTATTACTCTTAATGTATAGCTGTTATTACTCTTATGTATAACTGTTATTACTCTTAATGTATAACTGTTATCACTCTTAATGTATAGCTGTTATTACTCTTAATGTATAACTGTTATTACTCTTAATGTATAACTGTTATTACTCTTAATGTATAGCTGTTATTACTCTTAATGTATAACTGTTATTACTCTTAATGTATAACTGTTATTACTCTTAATGTATAACTGTTATTACTCTTAATGTATAACTGTTATTACTCTTAATGTATAACTGTTATTACTCTTAATGTATAACTGTTATTACTCTTAATGTATAACTGTTATTACTCTTAATGCTGTTATTACTCTTAATGTATAGCTGTTATTACTCTTAATGTATAGCTGTTATTACTCTTAATGTATAGCTGTTATTACTCTTAATGTATAGCTGTTATTACTCTTAATGTATAACTGTTATTACTCTTAATGTATAACTGTTATCACTCTTAATGTATAGCTGTTATTACTCTTAATGTATAACTGTTATTACTCTTAATGTATAACTGTTATCACTCTTAATGTATAGCTGTTATTACTCTTAATGTATAACTGTTATTACTCTTAATGTATAACTGTTATTACTCTTAATGTATAGCTGTTATTACTCTTAATGTATAACTGTTATTACTCTTAATGTATAGCTGTTATTACTCTTAATGTATAGCTGTTATTACTCTTAATGTATAACTGTTATTACTCTTAATGTATAGCTGTTATTACTCTTAATGTATAGCTGTTATTACTCTTAATGTATAACTGTTATTACTCTTAATGTATAACTGTTATTACTCTTAATGTATAACTGTTATTACTCTTGTGTCAAGTGTAGTGTGAGAGAGAGCAGTATCCTCCCACGGAGGGGTTCCTGGTTTGTGGGGGTTGTGGTTAGAGGAGGGACTCCATCTTTAAAGAAGTACTTCTTTTTCTTTTAAAGAAGTACTTCTTTTTCTTTTAAAGAAGTAGTTGTGTGCCAGTGAAGAAGGAAGAGTCCCAACATGGCCGTCCGTCCCTCTTGATCTGCTTCTTCTTCCTCGGTGAGTCCATTCTGTCCCTCTGTCCTGCTGCTGGTTTCTGCTCTTCTTCATTCAGCAGGACACACGTCCTCTACTCAGACATGGATACTAGCTTCATGTACTTATACGTATATACTAGCTTCAAGTGCTTATACATATATACTAGCTTCATGTACTTAGACATGGATACTAGCTTCTAGCTTCATGTACTTATACATGTATACTAGCTTCATGTACTTAGACATGGATACTAGCTTCTAGCTTCATGTACTTATACATGGATACTAGCTTCAAGTACTTATACATGGATACTAGCTTCATGTACTTAGACATGGATACTAGCTTCTAGCTTCATGTACTTATACATGTATACTAGCTTCATGTACTTATACATGGATACTAGCTTCAAGTACTTATACATGTATACTAGCTTCATGTACTTAGACATGGATACTAGCTTCTAGCTTCATGTACTTATACATGGATACTAGCTTCAAGTACTTATACATGTATACTAGCTTCATGTACTTAGACATGGATACTAGCTTCTAGCTTCATGTACTTATACATGTATTCTAGCTTCATGTACTTATACATATATACTAGCTTCATGTACTTATACATATATACTAGCTTCATGTACTTATACATGTATACCAGCTTCCTGTAACATAACGTCCTCATCACAGCTGTCTCTGTTGAGACATGACGGGGACCCATCACTCACATAGAAACACCTTTAATAAGGACGTCCTTTATGTCTTCATGGACAGAAGACATCTAACTCTACCAGTGGACAGCGTGTGTCTCTCTCTTTAAGACAGACTTTCTTCAACATTTAGTTCAGAACAAGTATTCTGGTACTTCCTCTAAATCAAGTACACGCCCTGATTCGCGGGTTCAACAGAAACTTCCAAGTAATGTCCCCCACGTGGTCCACCGTGGTTCTAGATCATGTCCTGCAGCTTTGTAATGATTGGACAAACAGTCACTGTGTTACAAACGCTGACAGCTGATTGGTTAAAACCATTTATATTCTGATCAGTGTGACATGGAGCTCGGTCCAGCTCACGGTGATCTGAGAGAAGAAAACACACAAACATCTGCTACTGAAGCCGCATTTAAAGGCCCGGAGGTCTCTACCGGGTCTTTCTAGCCTCTACAGGGGATTTTCTATTGAGCCTGGAACTTCAGCCTCTTTGGGCTTTAAATCCAAACCGTTACATCCCAGATTGATCCACTTTATGTCCATAATTCATCACGTTTTGGCTCATTTATGCCGCTAGCTCGCGGCTCCGTCTCTCCTCTCTGTTTTTCCCGGAAATAGAGGCCCCAGTATGCCCGTATATGGGAGACAACGTCCCCCTCAGAAGGGACAAAACAACCAATAGGCTCTATGGAAGGCCTAGAGGCCTGCACACTATTTAGACACACATTTGCTTGTATAACATTGCTGTAGGTGTAATATCAATAAATATGTCTTTATTATGTTATTATTGGCATAAGTAAATGTCATGAGGGCAAAACGTCTTGACTTTCTTTGATAAAATGTATTTTGTCAACTGTATAAGTTATGATGATTATTTCTTCACAGTGTGACTCCCAGGACATATGAGAAGTGTTTTATTTATTACTTATCTGTCTGTGATATCAATACATATCTGGAAGATTCTTGTTCCGTTTTTATTTATTTTTTCAGTAATGAAATGATTATTGAAACTATTGAGAATTTTGTCTTTGTCAATGATTTTTTTGTCATCAACAACAATACAAGATGGTACTTCTGTCTCTGTTTTTGTTTCAGTTAATAATTTGATGGTTTTCCAGAACTTGAGAGGGTTTTTCAAATTTTTTGGATGTTTCAGAAAGGAAATAAGCAGATTTGGCATTACGAATTTTGACAGTACATAGATTACATAACCGCCGAAATTTCAACCAATCAGACTCAAGCTTTGACTTCCTAGCTTGAGCCCAGGCCTGATTTCGCTCCAGAAGAAGGTCAGACAGTTCATTGTTAAACCAAACATTATTTCACCCTTTCACTCTATGTCTTTTGAGGGGGGGGCATGCTTATTTGCCAGGCCTGTGAAACCATTATAAAAAAATGTCCAAGCATTTTCAGCATCATCAATAAGACTAATTCTTCCCCAATCAAAATCATACAGATCACGTAAAAAGCCTTGCACTGAGAACTGCTTCATTGCCCTCTTAAAGATTATGCGCGGCCTTGTTTTTGGAATTTCCGTGTTCCTTACAGATAGATAGATGCTATATAGATGCTTACAGATGCTATAAGACAATGGTCGCTCATATTATTTGCAAAAACCGAGGCACAGGAGTATTTGTGAGGGGCATTTGTAAGAATAAGATCAATTAAGGATGATTTTTCTGGATGTTTTCGGTTTGGTCTGGTGGGGTTATTTACAACCTGAAAGAGATTAAAAGAATCACAGAATGATTTAATATGATCAGACATTGGCAAAAGCCAGTTCCAATTAAAATCTCCTAAAAAGACAATTTCATTATAATTAAGACTTGTTAAAAACTCCCTCAGAGAAGAAAGAGTGCTACTATCAGCTGATCTATAACAACCAACAACTGGGATGTGAAGGCTCTTAGAAACTTCTAAGTCAAGGGCCAACAATTCGAATTGTTTAATTCCATTTTGTTTCAAGGATTTTAATCAACATCCATTAAAACTTAGGATCCCCTTTGAGTAGACGCAGTGCCGTGATTCAGGAAGCGAAGCTGAATGAAATGATTACCGCGGATAAACAATGCGTTCCCAAGTTGCATCCAACCCAGAGAAGGTCAAACAACAATGCTTCATCCAGGATGGTGCTATCCCTGGACCAACCAAGACGACTGGAGTCAGATTTCCACTCTCTCGTCTACACAGCAGCACAAGTAGATGGAAGTTATTTCGAAGTTGTTTTGCTCTGCACCCAATCCAGAAAAGGGATCACACAACGCAGATGAAGTGAGTAGTAAAGTAAATCCAGGCACGCACACAGCTACGGCATTCATGATAATGAAAGCAGAGGACGCTGGCGTTGCGCTGTTCGTGGCTGTAGCTGTAGACAACTGCCGCACCAAAGGCTTTCTCCTGGGGGGATTGTTGTGTCTCTGTAAATTATAGACTGTGGTCTAGACTGACTGCACTCCTCGCCCAATCAGGGGGCAGCATCCTATGGCACCCGCCCTTACAAAGCCCCAGAAGTTTAGAGGAACATAATCACTTCAGTTTGGTTTTCATTGATTTGAAGAAAGTTTCTGTTGGATCAACATTTGATATAATTTTGATAATCTGAAAGCAGGCTGTGCTGGTGTAACTGAAATATTATATTTTGTATTCATGTAGTATGAAAGCGTCTGTGGATCAGTGGTGGAGCAGTTGCAACCGGAAGGTTGCTGGTTTCATCCCTGGCCCTCCAAGTTGATGAGCAAGTGCTTTGAGTAGTTGTTAAGACTAGAAAAGCACTTAATATAAATAAAGTCCATTTAAATTACTAAATCTACTCTACGTGTGTGTGTGCGTGTGTGTGTGCGTGTGTGTGTGTGTGGTGCGTGTGTGTGTGTGTGGTGTGTGTGTGTGTGTGTGTGTGTGTGTCTACAGGGCTGAGTGCTGTCTCATCAGCTGCTGGACGTCAGTACTATTTTGTGTATGACAGGAAGAACTTTGCTGAAGCCCAGAGATACTGCAGAGAGAAACACACAGACCTGGTCTCTGTAGACCACATGGAGGTCATGAAGATCCTGAACAACACCGCAGATCTAGACCAGATGTTCTACTCCAAGAACAGCTACATGAGTTCCCCTTTCTACTTCATGTCTAGTCTTTCTGACAGGAGGGATGAAACCCTCCAGAGGAACTAAGAACTACACGGAGAGCAGGAAAAACTACAATATTCATCTTAGAAATGTAGTAGAAGTCTAAAGAGTTTGAGTTTAATCCTCAGTCGACAGTAAAACTAAAGTAAAACATCCCAAAACAGTTTCTATAACAGCAGAGATCTATGTGGTCCAGACGCTGATGGAGGTCTTAAAGCAGGGAAACAGAATGAAGGTGGAGTAGAGGATCAGACTGATATGGAGACAGGAGATGGAAGGATTAGGTCAACATATGGTCTCCAACAAAAAGCTAGACCAGAGTCTAATTCTTTATGTCTCCACCAGAGAGCCTGGATAGGACTGTCCGGGACAGCTGGAGGTGGTCCCTGTCAGACCCAGGTTTCTACAAACCCAGGGAGACGGACTTCAGGCGATGGGGGCCAGGACAACCAGATGTTGGACACAGTGGAAAAGTCTGCACAGCAATTAGTCCATCTACTGGTCTCTGGTACGACGACGGTTGTGACGACAACCGTTATCCAGTGTGCTCAGAGGTCAGAGGTGAGAGTAGTACCTGGTGAAGTTTCCCTTCTCTGCTTCTCTGCCTCTTTGTTTTCATTACTCCGGTCTCCGTGGTAACAGTCCCTCCGACCAACAGCAGCTTCCAGCCAGGTGGTGCCGTTCAAAGAGCTTTCCAGCTGACAGAGATAATAAGACGGTATCGGGTCACAGGGGCAGAAGCTCCGGCTGGAGACCCCAAACTTCTCTTTCTCGAGCCACATCAACCAGCTCGACTGGGATCCCGAGGCGTTCCCCGGCCAGGTTGGAGATATAATCTCTCCTGAGGAAACCCATCTCGGCCGCTTGTACCCTGAATCTGTTTCTTTTGGTCATGACTCTGTCTTCAGGACCATGGGTGAGGGTATGAACCAGAACTGACTGGTAGATCAAGAGCTTTCCCTTCTGGCAAGTTCTTTTTTTCACAACGGTGCGATAAATTGAATGTAATACCCCCCCCGCTGCTCCAATTCGCCAACCAATCTCCCGGTCCATCGTTCCTTCACTTGAGAACAAGACCCTAAGGTGTTTAACCCCCTTCACTTGGGGTAAGGACTCATTCCGTAGCTGGAGAAAGCACTCCATCGATTTCCTGCTGAGAACCATGGCCTCAGATTTAGAGGTGCTGATCCTCATCCCAGCCGCTTCACACTCGGCTGAGAACCGATCCAGTGAGTGCTGAAGGTCACAGACCGATGATGTCATCAGGACCACATCATCTGCAAAAAGCAGCAATGAGATCCTGAGCCCCTCAACCCCTCCCCACGTACGCCTCGATACGTCCCATCCTTACTGTCCACAGCTTGGATGATTCCCCGCTTCGGTTTTCCAGAATCACCTTGGTGCCAACCGAAAGTCCTTCTCCATGTCTTCTCCATGTCTTCTCCATTTCTTCTCTAAACTTCTCCCACACCCGCTACGTTGCCTCTGTCACGGCAGAGGCTGCAGCTCTTCGGGCCCGTCGGTACCTTGCAATTGACTCCAGAGTTTTCTGGGATAACATATCCCGGAAGGACTCCTTCCCCAGTCGGACGGCTTCCCTGACTACCGGTGTCCACCAGGGTGTTCGTGGGTTACCGCCCCTTGAGGCACCCAAGACCCTAAGATTACAGCTCGCCACTGCAGCTTCAGCAATGGAAACTTTGAACATTGTCCACTCAGGTTCAATGCCCCCAGCCTCCACAGGGATGCACGAAAAGCTCCGCCGGAGGTGTGAGTTGAAAGTCCGTCGGACAGGGGCCTCCTCCAGACGTTCCTAATTGACCCGCACCACCCGTTTGGGCTTACCAGGTCTGTCCGGAGTTCCCCTTCGACCAACTCACCACCAGATGGTGATCAGTTGACAGCTCCACGTCTCTCGTACACTTATGTAGACCCTAGGGTGCTCTGGTACCTCGTGCACTTATGAGCATCCCTATGTTTGAACATGGTGTTTGTTTTAGACAATCCATGACTAGACCAGAAGTCCAACAAGACACAACCTCTCTGGTTTGGATCAGGGACCCGTTCCTCCCAATCAGCCTCTCCATGTATCTCCATCATTGCCCACATGTGCGTTGAAGTCCCCTAGCAGAACTATGGAGTCCCCTACTGGAGCCCCATACTGGACTCCATTCAAGGTCCACCACTGGAGCCCCATACAGGACTCCATCCCCATTCAGGACTCAATCCCCCATACAGGACTGCATACCAGATCTCCAAGAAGGTCTAATAATCCAAACTCCTTTTTGGTGCATATGCACAAACAACAGACCCCCCCCCCCCCCCCCCCCCCCCCCCCGCAGGCGTAGGGAGGCGACCCTCTCATCCACCGGGTTAAACTGCAACTCAGAGGAAGACATCTTATATTCTAGAGATTGGACTCGTGCATGTTCACGTGCAAACATCTTACGCTCTCATCTACACTTCTCTCTGCTCCATTTTCAGGGTCAGAGGTGAATTTTGTCATCATCCCCAATGGCCTGTCCTGGACTAGAGCCCAGAACTACTGCAGAACCCACCACACAGACCTGGCCAGCGTGAGAAACATGGCAGAGAACCAGAAGATACAGGGGATGCTAAGTGGAGGAGGTGTATTCTGGTTTGGCCTCTTCAGAGACCCCTGGAAGTGGTCTGATGGTAGTAACTCCTCATTCAGCTTCTGGAAGACCGGACAACCTAATAACAACAACCGGAACCAGACCTGCGTGGCTGCAGACTTCAGCCAATCAGGAGCCTGGGAGGACTGGCCATGTGACATGGAGAGAGCGTTCATTTGCTACGGTCCAGGTGAGTGGTACGGTCCAGGTGAGTGGTACGGTCCAGGTGAGTGCTATGGTCCAGGGTCCAGGTGAGTGCTACGGTCCAGGGTCCAGGTGAGTGCTACGGTCCAGGGTCCAGGTGAGTCTTAACCCGGGAGCATCGGTATGTAGTCCTCCATTATTGTTGATAGTCGTAACGCGTTGCTATGACAACGGAGGTGCTTGCAGTGACGTTGTGACGTAGCCCTACTCTGGCTGGTTCTTAGATAATTGCCGAGTGGAACCAGCACCAAACTGGCAACAGCACCAGCCCGGAACCAGCACCTGGTTAGCCTTGGTGGAAAAGACATATCAGAGGTACATGTACACATTGAGACACCACCACCCAGAAGTACATGTACACATTGAGACACCACCACCCAGAAGTACATGTACACACTGAGACACCACCACCCAGAAGTACATGTACACATTGAGACACCACCACCCAGAGGTACATGTACACACTGAGACACCACCACCCAGAGGTACATGTACACACTGAGACACCACCACCCAGAGGTACATGTACACACTGAGACACCAGCACCCAGAGGTACATGTACACACTGAGACACCACCCAGTAGTACATGTCCACACTGAGACAGCACCACCCAGAGGTACATGTACACACTGAGACACCACCCAGTAGTACATGTCCACACTGAGACAGCACCACCCAGAGGTACATGTACACACTGAGACACCACCACCCAGAGGTACATGTACACACTGAGACACCCCCACCCAGAGGTACATGTACACACTGCTAAGTTTGTACCACATACGAGGAATATGCCTCGGTGCCTCGACTAGGGATTTGGGGGTTCAGGACCTTATTAAGGTCAAAATTGCATCTGAGACTTTCCACATCGTTAATGTACACAGAAAACATTGTCATGATATTGCCCTGGAAACATACATTGTATAAATACTACTGGTGAATATATATTTTATTGCACCTGGGCATTATTTCCTTTTTATATTTTTCTGATGAAGGTGTACCAGTGTCCATGGTGATCATCACTGTCATCATCATCACTGTCTTCATCACTGTCTTCATCTCTGGGCTGACGCTGACCATCATCTGCATTCGGAGGAAGTGCAAACCTGATGGTGAGGCAGCAGAAGAACTCTAGAGCCTTAAACATAGAGAGAGAGGTTCCTCTGATGTAGAACAGGAACAATACTGCATCTAGAGCCTTAAACTAAAAGAGAGGTTCCTCTGTTGGAGAACAGGAACAACTCAGCATCTAGAGCCTTAAACTAAAAGAGAGGTTCCTCTGTTGGAGAACAGGAACAACTCAGCATCTAGAGCCTTAAACTAAAAGAGAGGTTCCTCTGATGGAGAACAGGAACAACTCAGCATCTAGAGCCTTAAACTAAAAGAGAGGTTCCTCTAATGGAGAACAGGAACAACTCAGCATCTAGAGCCTTAAACATAGAGAGAGAGGTTCCTCTGATGTAGAACAGGAACAACTCAGCATCTAGAGCCTTAAACTAAAAGAGAGGTTCCTCTGACGGAGAAAAGGAACAACTCAGGATCTAGAGCCTTAAACTAAAAGAGAGGTTCCTCTGATGGAGAACAGGAACAACTCGGCATCTAGAGCCTTAAACTATTATAGCTTGACATCTTCGTGAGTGTCCTGTTAGGGCGTGACTAATGACTGTATCATTCTTATTGGTAGAATATATTGTAAATTCCCATTTTGGAGCTCTCGTTCAACCTGAGCCGAGTCTATCCAGCAGAGACCAGACTCACCGAGGAGAGTATTCAGAGGCTTTAACATGTGATGTCGCAAGCCCAATTTCTTCAATGCAGGCTCTAAGAAGTGAGGAAGGAAGAAAATAGAAAATTGGAAATACAGTTTCATGCAGTTTGCAGGTTAGGGTTCCTACCAGGATCCGTTCTGATTACCAGGGAAACAGTCACTATGGAGTTGGTGTGCTTGGTGTTTTATCATTGGCTGTTTCACTGACTCTCTAACCTCATATGCAGCTATAATTACTCATTATAATAAAACAATATTTTGTATGCTTCACAGGTTTGAACAGCGGAGGAAACTCGGACGGCGTAAACATGGAGGTAACTCTTTGTGTCCTCTCTGTTGACCAACGTGCACCAATCCACAGGATAGTCACCAGCGATGGGATTAATAGGAGATAGACGAGATAATCTGAGAAAAAGAGCCGGATCTCAGGCTGACCCTTTCTGTACTGAACGGGGTCCGCTAGTGTTGCATCAATGTTCTGTCATATTTCATCTGCTTTCTAAAGAGAAAGCAGATGAAATATGACGTGAATTTGGAATATCTGAGTATTTTCTGCCTTCTCTTTCTTCCTATAAAGCAATGTCCAAAACATTAATGTGGCTTCTCACTTTGAGTCGGCGCAGACCAAATGCTTCTGAATCTTAAATAGCAGAAACACTGATTGGTTCCATTTGGTGAGATAGATAGATAGAACTAGGTATCATCTGCATAACAGTGGAAGTCAATAGAGTGTGTCCTAATAATACTGCCTACCCCAAGCATAGAAAAGGAGACAGGGTCCAAGTACAGAGCCTTGTGGAACACCACGGCTTCAGCGAGCATGGAGGATTCATTGTGACCATGAACAAACAGGTCGATCTGACGATTAAAGGTCATAGGCCAGACAGAACGGTGCAGGGGGCTCAGGAAGGTCTGTCAGGGGACTGGAGGTGCTCCTCGGGGTCGGGAATTCAGTTAAGTAAAGAAAACAGGAAATCAAGGCACTCTTCTTCAAAATGACTAAAAAGCCTCCAAGAACTCAGCCTCAGTATCTGGAGTGGACAGCGTTGGATTTAAGATGAGTCGTTATGGATCCAGAGATGAAATAAATAAAGTAGATGTGTATTATGTGTGTTCGTTTCATGGACTAGAACTGGGTTTCATGTGTACTCTGTTTCCTCAGGTCGTCCCGGACCATGACTACGTCAACTTTTCTCCACATTCCACCCACGAGGACTGAACCTACCAGAGCCCGGATGCAGCCAGCAGGGACCAGGACCAGGACCAGGACCACACCTACTCTACGCTCTCACACATACTGCAATAATCTTACAAATAATAATAATGTTACAAATCCAACATGGAGGCTGCCCCACACACCTGCTCATCAGATACACACAAACACATATCTACACACCTGCTCATCAGATACACACTCACACACATCTACACACCTGCTCATCAGATACACACTCACACACATCTACACACCTGATCATCAGATACACACTCACACACATGCCCACTCCGATGGTTCAGGATCGGGGGCAACTCGGGGTTCAGTGTCTTGCCCAAGGACACTTGGACATGGGACTGCAGGGCCGGGGATTGAACCACTAACCTTCCGATTGGCAGGCAACCACTCTACCACTGAGCCACATAAAATGCGGATCCGTCAGTATGCTTGTTGTAATCTTTATTATGATCTTATGATCTATAATATGTAAATATATAATATATTAAGATTGTAATATATATTATAATCTTTACTAGCATAGCTAGTTAGCTGTGAAACCAGACTCCACATAGGACTCCACATAGGACTCCACATAGGACTCCACATAGAACTCCACATAGGACTCCACATAGGAGCCCACATAGGACCCCACATAGGACTCCACATAGGACCCCACATAGGACTCAACATAGGACTCCACATAGGAGCCCACACAGGACTCAACATAGGACTCCACATAGGACCCCACATAGGACCCCACATAGGACTCCACATAGGACTCCACATAGGAGCCCACATAGGACTCAACATAGGACTCCACATAGGACCCCACATAGGACTCAACATAGGAGCCCACACAGGACTCAACATAGGACTCCACATAGGACCCCACATAGGACTCAACATAGGACTCCACATAGGAGCCCACACAGGACTCAACATAGGACTCCACATAGGACCCCACATAGGACCCCACATAGGACTCCACATAGGACTCCACATAGGACTCCACATAGGACTCCACATAGGACCCTGCATAGGACCCCACATAGGACTCCACATAGGACCCCACATAGGACTCCGCATAGGACCCCGCATAGGACCCCACATAGGACTCCACATAGGACTCCACATAGGACTCCACATAGGACCCCACATAGGACTCCGCATAGGACCCCGCATAGGACCCCACATAGGACTCCACATAGGACTCCACACAGGACCCCACAAAGGACTCCACATAGGACTCCACATAGGACCCCACATAGGACCCCACATAGGACCCCACATAGGAGCCCACATAGGACTCAACATAGGACCCCACATAGGACTCCACATAGGACTCCACATAGGACCCCACAAAGGACTCCACATAGGACTCCACATAGGACTCCACATAGGACCCCACATAGGACTCCACATAGGACTCAACATAGGACCCCACATAGGACTCCACATAGGACTCCACATAGGACCCCACAAAGGACTCCACATAGGACTCCACATAGGACTCCACATAACTTCCTGTGCGGTGCGATCTCATTGATGGGTTTTGACGCGTCATACCCCACGAAGAAGAAGTAATTTCAGCATCTTGTTGTAATCTTTCGCCGTTAGCTGAATGTTTTCGGGCGTGTAGTTCGTGGTACTCCTCCATCACCATGACCCAGTAAACAGCCAGGCCGTGATGCCGTGACGACGTACACAGTGCTGCCCCCACCTGTCTCTTCCTGGTCATAACTTATTTCTGGTGTATGATCAAGTTTTTCTCTACATGGAGGTTAATTAAGTCTGTGTGCCGAGGTGCTCCGTGTAAATAAACGTCGTTTTAGCATCGTAAAACTCACTTCCTTCAGAGTCAAGAGAAACCAAATTAAACTATGGAACCCCACCTAGAGGAGAGGACAGGTACATGTGTATGTGTGTATGTAACCTGATTCTTTTTTGATTAATAAAAAAACTGCCTTCCGGGGAATTTCTCCAAAGTTGCTCAGGTCTGATGAGACGTTTCTGAGGCCTTCCCTGCCAGCAGGTACTTTATTTAATTTCAGTCTCCTGTCTTCTGTCTGAGATCTGGAAACATGTAGTGTGTGTAGCGAACCAAAGGGGGAATTCTTTAGAATTATCCCTAACATATACAGTGCCTTGTGAAAGTATTGGTCCTCCTTGAACTTTTCAACCTTTTGACACATTTCAGCTTTAAACATAAAGATAGAACATTTTTTTTTTGTGAAGAATCACCAACAAGTGGGACACAATTGTGAAGTGGAACGAAATCTATTGGATATTTTAAACTGTTTTAGACAATAAAAAACTGAAAGTGGTGCGTGCTAAATGATTGGCCCCCTTGCGTTAAGACTTTGTAGACCCCCTTCTGCTGGATTCCAGCTGCAGGTCTCTTGGGGGACGTCTCTATCAGTTTAACATCCAGAGACTAAGTTCTTGCCCATTCTTCCTTCAAAACAGCTGGAGCTCAGTGAGGTTGGATGGAGAGCGTTGGTGAACAGCAGGTTTCAGTTCTTTCCACAGATTCTGGACTGGATTCAGGTCTGGACTTTGACTTGGCCGTTCTAACACCTGGATCCGTTTATTTGGGAACCGTTCCTTTGGAGATGTTGCTGTATGTTTGGGATCATGGTCTTGTTGGAAGATAAGTCTCCGTCCCAGTTTCAGGTCTTTTGCAGACTCCAACAGGTTTTCATCCAGGATGGTCCTGTATTTGGCTGCATCCATCTTCCCTCAATCTGGACCATCTTCCCTGTCCCTGCTGAAGAAAAGCAGGCCCAGACCATGATGCTGCACCACCATGTTGGACAGTGGGGACGGTGTGTTGAGGGTGATGAGCTGTGTTGCTTTTACGCCAAACATATCGTTTTGCATTGTGGTTTCCTCTGACCAGAGACCTTCTTCCACATGTTTGGTGGGTCTCCCAGGTGGCTTGTGGTAAACTTTAGACAAGACCTTTTCTGGAGATCTTTGAGAAATGGCTTTCTTCTTGCCCCTCTTCCATGAAGGCCAGATTTGTGCAGTGTCCGACTGATTGTTGTCCTATGGACAGACTGTCCCACCTCAGCTGGAGTTCTCTGCAGTTCCTCCAGAGGGATCATGGGCCTCTTGGCTGCATCTCTGATCATCTTCTCCTTGTCTGAGCTGAAAGTTTACAGGGACCAGGTCTTGGTAGATTTGCAGTGGTCTGATACTCCTTCCATTTCTAAATGATCGCTTGCACAGTGCTCCTTGGGATGTTTAAAGCTTGGGAAATCTTTTTGGATCCCAATCCGGCTTTAAACTTCTCCAGACCAGTATTAGGGACCTGCCTGGTGTGTTCCTTGGTCTTCATGATGCTCTCTGGGCTTTCAACAGAACCCTGAGACCATCACAGAGCAGGTGCATTTATACAGAGACCTGATCCCACACAGGTGGATTCTATTGATCCCCATCAGTCATTTAGGACCACATGGGATCATTCAGAGATCCTCGCTGAACTTCTGGACTCAGTTTGCTGCTCTGAAAGTAAAGGGGCCGATCATTTAGCACGCACCACTTTCAGTTTCTTATTTGCTAAAAAAGTTTAAAACATCCAATAGATCTCGTTCCACTTCACATTGTGTCCCACTTGTTGGTGATTCTTCACAAAAAAATAAAATGTTCTATCTTTATGTTTGAAGCCTGAAATGTGTCAAAAGGTTGATAAGTTTAAGGAGGACCATACATATATATATATATATATATATACACAAACATATATATATATTTGTATATATGTTTGTATATATATATATATATGTTTGTGTATATGTATATATATATAAACATACATATATACATATATATACCCAAATGTGAGATTATTACTATGGACAATAATGCGATTAATAGGGATTAACTATTTGAACTGATTGACAGGCCGAGATATTTATAATATTTAAAGAAATGTTTCTGTTGTGATTAGTTTTGAAGTTTGGTTTTGCAAGAAGAGTCTGAGGTTTTGTGAGTGTAGCTTGAAAATTGGGTTTTGTGTTCACAGTTTAGAGAAAAGAAGAGCAGCTTTCAAGAAATGTGTCTTATCAATCGAGAACAACTGTAAGGGTTTAAAAAGGGGGGGAGAGGGAGGGAGAGAGACAGGAAGCTGCTAGGTGCAACAGGATAAATTGACATGAGACCAAATCTACTTCTGTTTCTCAGAAACCTTTCAGAGACGGTTTTTTTATCGAGGGATATTTTGTCTGTGCTCACCATTGTGCAGCACGGGAGCATCACAATAAAAACGTGTTGGCAAGTTGTGTCTGAACAGGTGAAAAGTGCTTTTGGTTTGGCCAAAGAGTGATTGATTCCATCAGTGGGTTCAGGCAACTGAGTTTAGGGTTTTAGCGATTGAGAAAAATAATTTGTAATTTGCACTGAACGTTGACTGGCATCACCTTCAGATGTTCCTCGGTAACATTTAAACAAGGGTTTCCTGTGACCGTTGAGCAACACCCAACGAATTCGTGCCCATGACAAAAGTCAAACCCAGTTAAAGCACAGCTGTCTGATTCCACTTGTGGCTGATGATGTACTGTCCTGCACGGTAAGCCAGTTCAGAGAGACCTGGTTTGTGAGGACAAAGGATAGAAATGTGAGAGGAAGAGTTCGTGTGAGAAGAGGTCGAGGTGGTCAGCGAAGACAAAGAAGAGTAATATCTGATGAAATCAGAGCTACTGAGATTGACCATGGTACTTGTCCATGGCATGAGCATGAGGGAGGACATATCCAGTTAGGAAAAGAAGTATTTAACATCCTGCTATTTAACAAGTTCTCCCACTTAGAGACCATGGAGGGTCTGATGTCCTCGTAGGTGCATGTCCACTGTGAGAGACATGTCCACTGTGAGAGACATGTCCACTGTGAGAGACATAATCTAAAAAAGAAAATCCAGAAATCACAACGTAGGATTTATTAACTATTTATTTGTATGATACAGCTGTAAATAAGTATTTGAACACCTGTCTATCAGCTAGAATTCTGTCCCTCAAAGACCTGTTAGTCTGTCTTCATAATGTCCCTCAAAGACCTGTTAGTCTGTCTTCATAATGTCCTTCAAAGATCTGTTAGTCTGTCTTCACCAAGCTGCTTGGACATGTCCCCGTAGTCCTGTCCAGCCTTGTGGAGGGGGACAGTTTAGTCTCTAGTGTCTTTGGACAGCTCTCTGGTCTTGGCCATGTTAGTAGTTGGATTCTTACTGATTGGATGGGGGGGGACAGGTGTCTTTATGCAGCTAACGTCCTCAAACAGGTGCATCTAATTTAGGATAAGAAATGGAGTGGGGGGGGGACATTATGAAGACAGACTAACAGGTCTTTGAGAGACATTATGAAGACAGACTAACAGGTCTTTGAATGACAGAATGCTAGCTGATAGACAGTGTCAAATACTTATTTACAGCTGTATCATACAAATAAATAGGTAATAAATTCTACATTGTTATTTCTGGATGTTTTTTTTAGATTATGTCTCTCACGGTGGACATGTCTCTCCCAGTGGACATGTCTCTCCCAGTGGACATGTCTCTCCCAGTGGACATGCACCTACGAGGACATCAGACCCTCCATGGTTTCTAAGTGGAGAACTTGTTAAATAGCAGCGTGTTAAATACTTCTTTTCCTTACTGTATATACGCATATATGTATGTGTGTAAATGTGTGTGTAAGTGGCAAGATTTTTGCATAATGCATAAGATTTTGTTGTTTTGCAACATGCGTTTAGCCTTTAGTGAACAATAAACATCCAGCTTCATGTGCTGAGCATTGTGTTTTATTTTTCTACGTAGTGTTCTGAGCACAGACTGAACAGTTTTGAGGTGAAAGTTGGGTTTTGCAAGAAGAGTCTGAGGTTTTGTGACTGTAGCTTGAAAATTGGGTTTTGTGTTCACAGTTTAGAGAAAAGAAGAGCAGCTTTCAAGAAATGTGTCTTAGCAATCGAGAACAACTGTAAGGTTCTAAAAACACATCAACTATTTTTATTGAACTTTTTAAAAGTGAGAGAGAGAGAAAAAAAGAGACATAGAGACAGACAGAGACAGACAGAGAGAGACAGAGACAGACAGAGACAGACAGAGACAGACAGAGAGAGACAGAGACAGAGTGATGGAGAGCGTGAGAGACAGGAAGCTGCTAGGTGGCACAGGATATATATTGACATGAGACCAAATCTACTTCTGTTTCTCAGAAACCTTTCAGAGACGGGTTTGTCTCGAGGGGAATTTTGTGCTTGTGGGCACGAATGCGTGGGTGTTGCTCAACGGTTACAGGAAACCCTGATTTAAACATCACTGAGGAACTTCTGGAGGCAGAGGCGGACGTACCATTAGGCAAAGGTAGGCAATCGCCTTGGGCCCCGAGCTACCGAGGGCCCCGTAAAACACCTCATAAACTTATGGTTACGACTTGTTGTCTTACTTTTCACCAATGAATTATATCTCTAAACATTGATACGCTAAAGTGCTATCCGATTGTTTAATTCATGATGAGAAACTCCCCCCCAGTCCCCGCTACATTGGACTATTCCATTATCCTGCTGTAAACAAACAGCTCAGCAGGCCGTTAGCCGGAGGCTACAGACGGGTCGGCGGGCCGTTAGCCGGAGGCTACGGACGGCTCAACGGGCCGTTAGCCGGAGGCTACAGACGGGTCGGCGGGCCGTTAGCCGGAGGCTACAGACGGGTCAGAGGGCCGTTAGCCGGAGGCTACAGACGGGCCAGAGGGCCGTTAGCCGGAGGCTACGGACGGCTCGGCCTGCCGTTAGCCGGAGACTACAGACGGTTCAGAGGGCCGTTAGCCGGAGGCTACGGACGGCTCGACGGGCCGTTAGCCGGAGGCTACGGACGGCTCGGCCTGCCGTTAGCCGGAGACTACAGACGGTTCAGAGGGCCGTTAGCCGGAGACTACAGACGGTTCAGAGGGCCGTTAGCCGGAGGCTACGGACGGCTCAGAGGGCCGTTAGCCGGAGGCTACGGACGGCTCAGAGGGCCGTTAGCCGGAGACTACAGACGGGTCAGAGGGCTGTTAGCCGGAGACTACAGACGGGTCAGAGGGCCGTTAGATGGAGGCTACAGAAGGCTCGGCGGGCCGTTAGCCGGAGGCTACAGACGGGTCGGGGGCCGTTAGCAGGAGGCTACAGACGGGTCGGCGGGCCGTTAGCCGGAGGCTACGGACGGCTCGGCGGGCCGTTAGCAGGAGGCTACGGACGGCTCGGCGGGCCGTTAGCCGGAGGCTACGGACGGCTCGGCGGGCCGTTAGCCGGAGGCTACGGACGGGTCGGCGGGCCGTTAGCCGGAGGCTACGGACGGCTCGGCGGGCCGTTAGCCGGAGGCTACAGACGGGTCGGCGGGCCTTTAGCAGGAGGCCACGGACGGGTCGGCGGGCCGTTAGCCGGAGGCTACGGACGGGTCGGCGGGCCGTTAGCAGGAGGCTACGGACGGGTCGGCGGGCCGTTAGCCGGAGGCTACGGACGGTTGGAAAAGGAAGGGGAGCTACCGAAGTGGTTCTGGAAAAAGGAAGAAGCAGGAAGAAAGCAGAACGTTTTTAGCAAAACTTCCAAAGGTAACAACCTTTTCACGACGGCTACTGACAACACGAACATCAACGTTACTAAAGAGCAGCAAGAAGCCCAGAGTGTAGAAGTCACCCTGATCAATGTGTTATGATGAAGACGATCCAGCACTCTGGCCAATCAGCTGTCAGACAGAGAGCGCTGCTCAGTAGTGCCACAACAAGTCAGGGACAGAGTTTTTCTAAGAAATCAAGAGGGCGCAGATTTACGAGCAGTAACTATTACAGCTCTGGAAAAATGAAGAGACCACTGCATTATGATCAGTTTTTCTGGTTTTACTATTTATGGCCATGTGTTTGATTACAATAAACATGTTTGTTTTATTCTACAAATGTTTTGACAACATTTCTTCTAAATTCTAAATAAAATTGTTGTTATTCAGATTATTTATTTTAAGAAAATGACAACTCGTTAAAATAAAAAAGATGCATTGTTTTCAGACCTCAAAAAACGCTAAGAAAACAAGTTCACATTCATTCTTGAACAACACAATACTAATATTTTAACTTAGGAAGATTTCAGAAATCAATACTTGGTGGAATAACCTTGATTTGTAATTCCAGCGTCCATGCGTCTGGGCATGCTCTCCACCAGTCATCTCATTGCTGTTGGGAGATGTTATTCCACTCCTGGCACTAACACTCAAGCAGCTCAGCTTTGTTGGATGGCTTGTGACCATCCATCTTCCTCTTCATCAAATTCCAGAGGTTTTCAATGGGGTTCAGGTCCGGAGATTTGGCTGGCCATGACAGGGTCTTGATCTGGTGGTCCTCCATCCACACCTTGATGGACCTGGCTGTGTGGCATGGAGCGTTGTCCTGCTGGAGAAACCAATCCTCAGAGTTGGGGAACATTGTCAGAGCAGAGGGAATCAGGTTTTCTTCCAGGAGAACCTTGTTCAATGCTTGATTCATTCGTCCAAACAAAGACCAATCTGCCCAACTCCAGCCTTACTGAAGCACCCCCAGATCATCACTGATCCTCCACCAAATTTAAAAATGGGGGCCAGACACTGTGGCTTGTAGGCCTCTCCAGGTCTCCGTCTAACCATTAGACGACCAGGTGTTGGGCAAAGCTGAAAATCTGACTCATCAGAGAAGATGACCTTACTCCAGTCCTCTAGGGTCCAATCCTTATGGTCTTTTACAAACTTAAAACTTGCTTACAAAGTACATGTAAGCAAGTACTAATATGGAGTAATTTAGGAGTAGTAATATGTAGTAATAAAGTAGTACTTATATGTGTTAAGGAACAGAGTCTGAGGTTTCCTGTTTCCTGTCAGTATAAGTAGAGGAACCAGGCAGCAGCTCTCAGCACAACTTTGGAGCAAAGATGAAGATTTTCAACTCAGCTTCCACAATCGCGCGTGTCAGCACCTTTGTCTCGGTCATCGTGATTTTCATCTACCATGTTGTGCTTGACAGGGATTTCAAGTGTAATTGTGATGGTTACGGTGATCACTGTGTTTGGTACCCGCTTATACCATCTATCATTTTACTTGTACTACAACTCTGGACGATCAAGACATGCAGATGTAAATATAGTTTTACTTCTATTGAACCATCTAGGTGTAAATGTTACGTTGGTAAACAGGCTGTGAAGGCAGTTGCAGTCGGTCTGCTGTGGTTCGTCTCTGTATTATATGATGGACACTGGGCTGCTTGCTGTTGGAGCAATGGTACCATCGCTTGCATCAACCCCAGAGATGAGACCCTCCGTAAGCTCTATACCATCTCACAGGTGAGTGTTTCTCGTTTGGTTCACATCACGTCGGCCTGGTTCTCTGTGTAGTTTCATCAGTGTATCATCTGTACGATGGATATTCATCCTGGACCATACAAGGATTAGGCTACTAATCATTTGCACATATTAACAGTTGTACTCTTTGTCTTAAAAGTAAGCAGAATATAATGTTACTCTAGAAATTTACCATGAAGATCTATTTTCTACTACCCTAGAATATGATGCATAATCGTTTCTCCTTCTCTCTCATGGACTAAAATATAAATTTCCTATATCTAAAAAGTCATATTAACTTCCACTGCTCGCTTTTAATGCAAAGTGTAAAATTATTATTTTTTGCCAATGACTCAATGAATGGTTTAAGTTAAGAGCAGTAGTTCATAAATGTATATTTGTAGATATCATTCAGTCATGCCGCCGTTATCTCTCACGTATTTTCTCACGTTTTTTATTATTATATTAGGTTCCGTCTTTATTTATTATTTTCTTTGCTCCCTCATATGGACATTGAAAGAGACACTGAAGAAATTGGACTATAGGGCTGCCAACTCTCACGCATTGGCCGTGAGACACACGCATTTGACTGGTTTCACACGCTCATACGCCACCCACCCCCCCCGATTTCTCAAGCTGAAGTGTCAACCCGGTCCGTCAAATTTCTGAAAGATGAGTTTATCTATAGATCTATATCTATATCTATGACCTGTTGAGCCACCTATGAACGACTAGTTGTGCTTTCAGAGACTGTGGGGGGTTCAAGCGCGTTCCCTGTCTGTGGAAGTTTTGAATTGTCGCAAACCGAGAACATATTTTTCCCCGAGCCATCCCAGATGCGTTTCCCCGGCTCCAGACCCGTCCGTGGCTTTGTGTCCTCTCTCTCTGTAACGATGGAGGTGAGCAGCGCGGCTGGTAGCGTAGCAGCTTCAGTTCATCTTAGTTGACTCGCTCTGTGGGGGGGCAGTGACACGTTGCATCTGTGTAGACCTCCGATGAAGAGCAGCGTACTCCTCTAAACTCTGTCAGAGACCAGAGACCCAAATGGCCCCTGGTCGGTCTCAGTGAGATCCACCATATCAGCGGAGCAATGACATGCACAGCAGACTATACTATACTATATACTATAGTATATACTATATATACTATAGTATATATACTATATATAGTATATATACTATATATAGTACTATATATATATAGACTATATACAGCATATAGTTTTTGTGCAATTTGGTTAAAAGAAAATTTAATTTAATAATATAATAAGATAATATAAAAGTAATATAGTAATAAAGTAATAATTGTTCTCAGAGACTTTAAGTCGCTTAAGTGTGAAATTATTTAAAAATATTTTTTATGTATTTCTTTAATATATATATATCTATATAATATAAATATTTAATATTATTTATTTAACTAACACATAAATATGATGCAGGTATGTTACATTTAACTTCACAAACAAATTGACACAAGACTATTAAAAGGCAAAAGGCAGACATCAACTTACACATAACAACATACCAGGTTTTGACGAAAGAAAGAAAAGCCTCTCCAAAGATATGCTGCTCTATACACGCTAAAAGTAGTGATTATTTACATGGAGTCAGGTGGAGATATGCTGCTCTATACACGCTAAAAGTAGTGATTATTTATATGGAGTCTGGTGGAGATATGCTGCTCTATACACGCTAAAAGTAGTGATTATTTACATGGAGTCTGGTGGAGATATGCTGCTCTATACACGCTAAAAGTAGTGATTATTTACATGGAGTCAGGTGGAGATATGCTGCTCTATACACGCTAAAAGTAGTGATTATTTATATGGAGTCTGGTGGAGATATGCTGCTCTATACACGCTAAAAGTAGTGATTATTTACATGGAGTCTGGTGGAGATATGCTGCTCTATACACGCTAAAAGTAGTGATTATTTATATGGAGTCTGGTGGAGATATGCTGCTCTATACACGCTAAAAGTAGTGATTATTTACATGGAGTCTGGTGGAGATATGCTGCTCTATACACGCTAAAAGTAGTGATTATTTACATGGAGTCTGGTGGAGATATGCTGCTCTATACACGCTAAAAGTAGTGATTATTTACATGGAGTCTGGTGGAGATATGCTGCTCTATACACGCTAAAAGTAGTGATTATTTACATGGAGTCTGGTGGAGATATGCTGCTCTATACACGCTAAAAGTAGTGATTATTTACATGGAGTCTGGTGGAGATATGCTGCTCTATACACGCTAAAAGTAGTGATTATTTACATGCAGTCTGGTGGAGATATGCTGCTCTATACACGCTAAAAGTAGTGATTATTTACATGGAGTCTGGTGGAGATATGCTGCTCTATACACGCTAAAAGTAGTGATTATTTACATGGAGTCTGGTGGAGATATGCTGCTCTATACAAACTAAAAGTAGTGATTATTTACATGGAGTCTGGTGGAGATATGCTGCTCTATACATGCTAAAAGTAGTGATTATTTACATGGAGTCTGGTGGAGATATGCTGCTCTATACACGCTAAAAGTAGTGATTATTTACATGGAGTCTGGTGGAGATATGCTGCTCTATACACGCTAAAAGTAGTGATTATTTACATGGAGTCTGGTGGAGATATGCTGCTCTATACACGCTAAAAGTAGTGATTATTTACATGGAGTCTGGTGGAGATATGCTGCTCTATACACGCTAAAAGTAGTGATTATTTACATGGAGTCAGGTGGAGATATGCTGCTCTATACACGCTAAAAGTAGTGATTATTTACATGGAGTCTGGTGGAGATATGCTGCTCTATACACGCTAAAAGTAGTGATTATTTACATGGAGTCTGGTGAGATATGCTGCTCTATACACGCTAAAAGTAGTGATTATTTACATGCAGTCTGGTGGAGATATGCTGCTCTATACACGCTAAAAGTAGTGATTATTTACATGGAGTCTGGTGGAGATATGCTGCTCTATACACGCTAAAAGTAGTGATTATTTATATGGAGTCTGGTGGAGATATGCTGCTCTATACACGCTAAAAGTAGTGATTATTTACATGGAGTCTGGTGGAGATATGCTGCTCTATACACGCTAAAAGTAGTGATTATTTACATGGAGTCTGGTGGAGATATGCTGCTCTATACACGCTAAAAGTAGTGATTATTTACATGGAGTCTGGTGGAGATATGCTGCTCTATACACGCTAAAAGTAGTGATTATTTACATGCAGTCTGGTGGAGATATGCTGCTCTATACACGCTAAAAGTAGTGATTATTTACATGGAGTCTGGTGGAGATATGCTGCTCTATACACGCTAAAAGTAGTGATTATTTACATGGAGTCTGGTGGAGATATGCTGCTCTATACAAACTAAAAGTAGTGATTATTTACATGGAGTCTGGTGGAGATATGCTGCTCTATACATGCTAAAAGTAGTGATTATTTACATGGAGTCTGGTGGAGATATGCTGCTCTATACACGCTAAAAGTAGTGATTATTTACATGGAGTCTGGTGGAGATATGCTGCTCTATACACGCTAAAAGTAGTGATTATTTACATGGAGTCTGGTGGAGATATGCTGCTCTATACACGCTAAAAGTAGTGATTATTTACATGGAGTCTGGTGGAGATATGCTGCTCTATACACGCTAAAAGTAGTGATTATTTACATGGAGTCAGGTGGAGATATGCTGCTCTATACACGCTAAAAGTAGTGATTATTTACATGGAGTCTGGTGGAGATATGCTGCTCTATACACGCTAAAAGTAGTGATTATTTACATGGAGTCTGGTGGAGATATGCTGCTCTATACACGCTAAAAGTAGTGATTATTTACATGGAGTCTGGTGGAGATATGCTGCTCTATACACGCTAAAAGTAGTGATTATTTACATGGAGTCTGGTGGAGATATGCTGCTCTATACACGCTAAAAGTAGTGATTATTTACATGGAGTCTGGTGGAGATATGCTGCTCTATACAAACTAAAAGTAGTGATTATTTACATGGAGTCTGGTGGAGATATGCTGCTCTATACATGCTAAAAGTAGTGATTATTTACATGGAGTCTGGTGGAGATATGCTGCTCTATACACGCTAAAAGTAGTGATTATTTACATGGAGTCTGGTGGAGATATGCTGCTCTATACATGCTAAAAGTAGTGATTATTTACATGGAGTCTGGTGGAGATATGCTGCTCTATACACGCTAAAAGTAGTGATTATTTACATGGAGTCTGGTGGAGATATGCTGCTCTATACACGCTAAAAGTAGTGATTATTTACATGGAGTCTGGTGGAGATATGCTGCTCTATACACGCTAAAAGTAGTGATTATTTACATGGAGTCTGGTGGAGATATGCTGCTCTATACACGCTAAAAGTAGTGATTATTTACATGGAGTCTGGTGGAGATATGCTGCTCTATACAAACTAAAAGTATGATATTTACATGGAGTCTGGTGGAGATATGCTGCTCTATACATGCTAAAAGTAGTGATTATTTACATGGAGTCTGGTGGAGATATGCTGCTCTATACACGCTAAAAGTAGTGATTATTTACATGGAGTCTGGTGGAGATATGCTGCTCTATACACGCTAAAAGTAGTGATTATTTACATGGAGTCTGGTGGAGATATGCTGCTCTATACACGCTAAAAGTAGTGATTATTTACATGGAGTCTGGTGGAGATATGCTGCTCTATACACGCTAAAAGTAGTGATTATTTACATGGAGTCTGGTGGAGATATGCTGCTCTATACACGCTAAAAGTAGTGATTATTTACATGGAGTCTGGTGGAGATATGCTGCTCTATACACGCTAAAAGTAGTGATTATTTACATGGAGTCTGGTGGAGATATGCTGCTCTATACACGCTAAAAGTAGTGATTATTTACATGGAGTCTGGTGGGTTTGGTGATGGTGATTTCTGTTTCATGTTAAACTAAAAGGATCTTCCTCTTTAACTAAAAGGTCTATCTCTGTAGGGATCCATCCCATAATATTGTTGTTTTACAGCTGTTGACCGCTGCGTTCTCTCTCAGTACTGGACCAATGTATATATTCTTGTTCCCATCAGTCACATACACAAAAAATGGAGATATAGGGTCCTGGTTGAAAAACACAGCAGCTACCCTTTAAGGTGATAATGTTAAACTATTAACTTGTGAACATTTGTATCCAGAGAGAACATGTGTAATATGTAGATAAGGATATGTCTCATTTAAAGAGACGACCACAGCACCAGTGTCCCAGTTTGATTATGTAGATTATACGTGGATTCAGGATCAGCATCCAGATCAGGATGAGTCTAACTGTTCATTAGGTCTGTGAGACGGTCTGTTGTCTCTCTAACTGTTCATTAGGTCTGTGAGACGGTCTGTTGTCTCTCTAACTGTTCATTAGGTCTGAGACGGTCTGTTTGTCTCTCTAACTGTTCATTAGGTCTGAGACGGTCTGTTGTCTCTAACAGTTCATTAGGTCTGAGACGGTCTGTTGTCTCTAACAGTTCATTAGGTCTGTGAGACGGTCTGTTGTCTCTAACAGTTCATTAGGTCTGTGAGACGGTCTGTTGTCTCTAACTGTTCATTAGGTCTGAGACGGTCTGTTGTCTCTAACAGTTCATTAGGTCTGAGACGGTCTGTTGTCTCTAACAGTTCATTAGGTCTGTGAGACGGTCTGTTGTCTCTAACTGTTCATTAGGTCTGAGACGGTCTGTTGTCTCTAACTGTTCATTAGGTCTGTGAGAAGGTCTGCTGTCTCTCTAACTGTTCATTAGGTCTGTGAGACGGTCTGTTGTCTCTCTAACAGTTCATTAGGTCTGTGAGAAGGTCTGTTGTCTCTCTAACTGTTCATTAGGTCTGTGAGAAGGTCTGTTGTCTCTCTAACTGTTCATTAGGTCTGTGAGAAGGTCTGTTGTCTCTCTAACAGTTCATTAGGTCTGTGAGAAGGTCTGTTGTCTCTCTAACAGTTCATTAGGTCTGTGAGATGGTCTGTTGTCTCTCTAACAGTTCATTAGGTCTGTGAGAAGGTCTGTTGTCTCTCTAACTGTTCATTAGGTCTGAGACGGTCTGTTGTCTCTCTAACTGTTCATTAGGTGAGACGGTCTGTTGTCTCTAACTGTTCATTAGGTCTGTGAGACGGTCTGTTGTCTCTCTAACTGTTCATTAGGTCTGAGACGGTCTGTTGTCTCTCTAACTGTTCATTAGGTCTGAGACGGTCTGTTTGTCTCTCTAACTGTTCATTAGGTCTGTGAGACGGTCTGTTGTCTCTCTAACTGTTCATTAGGTCTGAGACGGTCTGTTGTCTCTCTAACTGTTCATTAGGTCTGAGACGGTCTGTTGTCTCTCTAACTGTTCATTAGGTCTGAGACGGTCTGTTGTCTCTCTAACTGTTCATTAGGTCTGTGAGACGGTCTGTTGTCTCTCTAACAGTTCATTAGGTCTGTGAGAAGGTCTGTTGTCTCTCTAACTGTTCATTAGGTCTGTGAGAAGGTCTGTTGTCTCTCTAACTGTTCATTAGGTCTGTGAGAAGGTCTGTTGTCTCTCTAACAGTTCATTAGGTCTGTGAGAAGGTCTGTTGTCTCTCTAACAGTTCATTAGGTCTGTGAGAAGGTCTGTTGTCTCTCTAACTGTTCATTAGGTCTGAGACGGTCTGTGTCTCTCTAACTGTTCATTAGGTCTGAGACGGTCTGTTGTCTCTCTAACTGTTCATTAGGTCTGTGAGACGGTCTGTTGTCTCTCTAACTGTTCATTAGGTCTGAGACGGTCTGTTGTCTCTCTAACTGTTCATTAGGTCTGAGACGGTCTGTTGTCTCTCTAACTGTTCATTAGGTCTGTGAGACGGTCTGTTGTCTCTCTAACTGTTCATTAGGTCTGAGACGGTCTGTTGTCTCTCTAACTGTTCATTAGGTCTGAGACGGTCTGTTGTCTCTCTAACTGTTCATTAGGTCTGAGACGGTCTGTTGTCTCTCTAACTGTTCATTAGGTCTGTGAGACGGTCTGTTGTCTCTCTAACAGTTCATTAGGTCTGTGAGAAGGTCTGTTGTCTCTCTAACTGTTCATTAGGTCTGTGAGAAGGTCTGTTGTCTCTCTAACTGTTCATTAGGTCTGTGAGAAGGTCTGTTGTCTCTCTAACAGTTCATTAGGTCTGTGAGAAGGTCTGTTGTCTCTCTAACAGTTCATTAGGTCTGTGAGAAGGTCTGTTGTCTCTCTAACTGTTCATTAGGTCTGAGACGGTCTGTTGTCTCTCTAACTGTTCATTAGTCTGAGACGGTCTGTTGTCTCTCTAACTGTTCATTAGGTCTGTGAGACGGTCTGTTGTCTCTCTAACTGTTCATTAGGTCTGAGACGGTCTGTTGTCTCTAACTGTTCATTAGGTCTGAGACGGTCTGTTGTCTCTCTAACTGTTCATTAGGTCTGTGAGACGGTCTGTTGTCTCTCTAACTGTTCATTAGGTCTGAGACGGTCTGTTGTCTCTCTAACTGTTCATTAGGTCTGAGACGGTCTGTTGTCTCTCTAACTGTTCATTAGGTCTGAGACGGTCTGTTGTCTCTCTAACTGTTCATTAGGTCTGAGACGGTCTGTTCTCTCTAACTGTTCATTAGGTCTGTGAGACGGTCTGTTGTCTCTGTAACCATCTGTGTTTGTCCATTTTCAGAATATTGGCTTGGGTTTCCTCGCGGCTTACATTCTTGGCATTTCCATAATTAGAATGTGGAAATGTCGGCATGCTCCAGACTACACTTCTCTGCATGAAGAACTGGTGTTTGAAGAGGAGGAAAATGTGCTGAGAGGATGTCGCAATAGATGATTTGAAAAACAAAATTGAGACACATTGGACTGAAACAAGATCAGAAATGGCCAGACCAGCACCCACATCAGCACCCACACTCAGCACCCATCAGCACCCACATCAGCACCCGCATCAGCACCCGCATCAGCACCCGCATCAGCACCCGCATCAGCACCCACATCAGCATCAGCACCCACATCAGCACCCGCATCAGCACCTGCATCAGCACCCACATCAGCACCCACAACAGCACCCGCATCAGCACCCGCATCAGCACCAACAACAGCACCCGCATCAGCACCCGCATCAGCGCCCGCATCAGGAACACATCAGCACCCAAAAAGCACCCGCATCAGCACCCGCATCAGCACCCGCATCAGCACCCACAACAGCACCCGCATCAGCACCCACAACAGCACCCACATCAGCATCCACAACAGCTCCCGCATCAGGAACCACATCAGCACCCGCATCAGCACCTGCATCAGCACCCACATCAGCACCTGCATCAGCACCCACAACAGCACCCGCATCAGCACCCGCATCAGGAACCACATCAGCACCCGCATCAGCACCCGCGTCAGCACCCACAACAGCACCCGCATCAGCACCCACAACAGCACCTACATCAGCACCCACATCAGCACCCGCATCAGGAACCACATCAGCACCCACATCAGCACCCGCATCAGCACCCACAACAGCACCCGCATCAGCACCCACAACAGCACCTACATCAGCACCCACATCAGCACCCGCATCAGGAACCACATCAGCAACCACATCAGCACCCGCATCAGGAACCACATCAGCACCCACATACCCCCTCATCGCACCCCATCAGCACCCACATCAGCACCTGCATCAGCACCCACAACAGCACCCCGCGCGCACCCCACATCAGCACCCACATCAGCACCCCATCAGCACCCACATCAGAACCACATCAGCACCCACATCAGCACCCGCATCAGCACCCCCACAGCACCCCGCGTCAGCACCCACATCAGCACCACATCAGCACCCACATCAGCACCCACATCAGGAACCACATCAGCACCGCATCAGCACCTGCATCAGCACCCGCATCAGCACCCACATCACACCCACATCAGCACCCACATCAGCACCCACATCAGCACCCACATCAGCACCCCATCAGCACCCGCATCAGGAAATATTGACTAATTATACTATAAAAATAAAAAATGTAATTGACCCACATCAGCACCCACATCAGCACCCGCATCAGCACCCACATCAGCACCCGCATCAGCACCCGCATCAGCACCCGCATCAGCACCCGCATCAGCACCCAGACCAGCACCCAGAGAAGAAGCCCAACAAGGTACGTAAGTTTTGAGGTAATTGTTTTATTAAATACAATATATTATATAGTGTGTTGTGTTGTGTGTGTGTTTGTTAGTGTGTGTGTGTGTGTTTGTGTGGGGGTGGGTGTGGGTGTGTCTGTGTGTGTTCTGTGTGTGTGTGTG
>NW_022603587.1:0-44688 GCF_008692095.1 Etheostoma spectabile
TTGTTTCTCTGATCTTAACTGCTCAGACAAATCATTCAAATTTCTGCTTCTTTTGTAACACAGAGATGAGATAATTTCATATGAATGAAGGTAATTAACCATGAATTCCAAAATTATTGTTGAACTATTGTTAATACGTTGGTTCTAGTGGTGAATATACTGGTGGTAATGGGGAAAGTGCCAAAAGAGTTATAAAGCAAACAAAAAATTAAAAACAGTGTCTACAAAGAATTAATTTTGACCCTGGGAGGACAACACAAGGGTTACACACATCTTCCATCAGAGCAGACATCATTTAGGACTTTTACTGACTCACAACACAAACACTGATCTGAGGATGAAATCTCTGCTGATTTGTTTCCTTTGTTCACTTTATGGAATTATACTCTGTGTAAGAGTTTTAAATGTTAAATATATTCACATTATATAAATATACAGAGTGGAACAACAACATCTAGACTCCATATCATGTTCAATAGTTACAGAAAGTCCCATGATGCAATGCTTCTCTTTGCTCCTGAGAGGACAGCCGTGTAAATAACAGTTGTTCTTCACTACATCTGTCTCTGGTGACTCTAAATGATGATTCATAGATGTCTGAAATCTTAATGTGCTGCTCTCTGAACAGTTGGTACAACTTTCATCACCGTCAGTAAAGTTCACTCAGTCTTCAGATAAAAAGGAAGATGAATGTAGAAATTATTTACATTTTCTTTAAATGAAAGAGATGTTACTAATTTTATCTGTAAAGAAATATTCAGTTTTTATGTTTCTATTCTTTATTGTTAAGATGCTATGATTTACAAAAAGCCAATATCAGTTTTAACTGCAGGTTTTTCATTTCTGTTTGTTTTTTTATTTCCTGTATAAGAAAGTATTATCATGACTTTGTTGTTGCTCAGAGCTACATTGTTGTTTTATTATATAATCATCTCATTATTCTCACAAAGACAGAAGACTGTGATATAAATAATTACTGAACGGAGACATTGAATTCATTGTTTCTACATTATGTTCATTTGTAAATGGCCGTCAATTAACATTTAAAACCCAGGTTATTATTAAGATGGATTTATGACAAACCCTTCTTACAGAAGCAACATATATTAAATATTCAGTATTTGTCTGACTTACCTGAGCTGTGAGATCATAAGGCAGACACTGTAGGAAACTCCTCACTCACTTCCTTCATCTGAGCAGCCTGTCAGCTCCACTGGTTTCTTCTCTGATTGGAGTTTCAGCACTTCCAGGAGGATGGAGCTCTTTCTCTCTGAGAGGTTTATGGTCCAGACTGCAGGATCTGACTGGAAACTGACTGTAATGATGGAAGGAGACTCAGACCTGTTTCAGTCTCATAGTCCTTCAGTGGGAGTACAGATCCAGCAGGAAATCACTCTGATATTCATTATTAACCCCAGTGTTTAAAAAGGGAATGTTTGATATGTGCACACACACTGATGATAACAGCTCCAGAGTCTTCTCTCCTGTCAGCTGTTCTCTCTCTGCTGCACACAGAACAGATTCACAAAGATCCTGACTCCTTCAGATCGATCTGACGACCAAGGAACACTGAAATAATAAAAGGAAACATTTTGGGATGATTTGATCTCAGCTGCATAAATACAACAACACACTACTGATGGACTCCATCTTGAACATGTTGTCCTGTATAAAATGATTAATCTAATTTAACTCTTAACCCTCCTGTTGTCCTCGGGTCAAATTCAACCCATTCATAAAGTTTCTTTATCAGATATTTGGGTTTCTTTCAACCAAATTACCCAAAATAACGTGGATGGTAAAACGCTCTTCACAAGTGAAATTAAGGATCAGATCTCTATTTCATTGAATTTTGGGTGTTTTATTACATTTTATAACATTATCCTGACTAAACGTTGACATGTCTGTGATTATCCATTACCTTTGTTTCTCTGATCTTAACTGTCAGACAAATTATTCATAATTTCTGCTTCTTTTGTAACACAGAGATGAGATAATTTCATATGAATGAGGTTTATTAACCATGAATTCCAAACATGATGGTTGAACTAGTGTTAATACGTTGGTTCTAGTGGTGAATATACTGGTGGTAATGGGGAAAAGTGCCAAAATCGTTATAAAAAGAAACAAAAAATTAAAAACAGTGTCTACAAAGAATTAATTTTGACCCTGGAGGACAACACAAGGGTTACACACATCTTCCATCAGAGCAGAACATCATTTTAGGACTTTTACTGACTCACAACACAAACACTGATCCTGAGGATGAAATCTCTGCTGATTTGTTTCCTCGTGGTTTTGTTCACTTTATGGAATTATACTTTGTGTTTGACTTTTAAATGTTAAATATATTCACATTATATAAATATAGACGGTGGAACAACAACATCTAGACTCCATATCATGTACAATAGTTACAGAAAGTCCCATAATGCAATGCTTCTCTTTGCTCCTGAGAGGACAGCCGTGTAAATAACAGTTGTTCTTCACTACATCTGTCTCTGGTGACTCTAAATGATGATTCATAGATGTCTGAAATCTTAATGTGCTGCTCTCTGAACAGTTGGTACAACTCTCATCACCGTCAGTAAAGTTCACTCAGTCTTCAGATAAAAAGGAAGATAAACGTAGAAATTATTTACATTTTCTTTAAATGAAAGAGATGTTACTAATTTTATCTCAACAGAAATATTCAGTTTTTATGTTTCTATTCTTTATTTTTAAGATGCTAAGATTTACAAAAAGCCAATATCAGTTTTAACTGCAGGTTTTTCATTTCTGTTTGTGTTTTTATTTCCTGTATAAGAAAGTATTATCATGACTTTGTTGTTGTCGTCTCAGAGCTACATTGTTGTTATTATTAATATCATCTCATTATTCTCATAAAGACAGAAGACCGTGATACTAAATAATTACTGAACTGAGACATTGAATTTATCTGTTTCTACATTATGTTCATTTGTAAATGGCCGTCAATTAACATTTAAAACCCAGGTTATTATTAAGATGGATTTATGACAAACCTCTTCTTACAGAAGCAACATATTATTATAAAATATTCAGTATTTGTCTGACTTACCTGAGCTGTGAGATATAAGGCAGACACTGTAGGAAACTCCTCACTTCACTCTCTTCATCTGAGCAGCCTGTCAGCTCCACTGGTTTCTTCTCTGATTGGAGTTTCAGCACTTCCAGGAGGATGGAGCTCTTTCTCTCTGAGAGGTTTATGGTCCAGACTGCAGGAGCTGACTGGAAAACTGACCGTAATGATGGAAGGAGACTCAGACCTGTTTCAGTCTCATAGTCCTTCAGGTGGGAGTACAGATCCAGCAGGAAATCACTCTGATATTCATTATAACCCCAGTGTTTAAAAGGGAATGTTTGATATGTGCACACTGATGATAACAGCTCCAGAGTCTTCTCTCCTGTCAGCTGTTCTCTCTCTGCTGCACAGAACAGATTCACAAAGATCCTGACTCCTTTAGATCGATCTGACCGCCGAGGAACACTGAAATAATAAAAGGAAACATTTTGTGATGATTTGATCTCAGCTGCTAAAATACAACAACACACTGCTGATGGACTCCATCTTGAACATGTCTGTCCTGTATAAAATGATTAATCTAATTTAACTTTAACCCTCCTGTTGTCCTCGGGTCAAATTCAACCCATTCATAAAGTTTCTATATCAGATATTTGGGTTTCTTTCAACCAAATTACCCAAAATAACGTGGATGGTTCCATAAAACACTCTTCACAAGTAAAATTAAGGATCAGATCTCTACTTCATTGAATTTTGGGTGTTTTATTACATTTTATAGCATTATCCTGACTAAACGTTGACATGTCTGTGATTATCCATTACCTTTTTTTCTCTGATCTTAACAGTCAGACAAATCATTCATAATTTCTGCTTCTTTTGTAACACAGAGATGTGATAATTTCATATGAATGAGGTTTATTAACCATAAATTCCAAAAATTATTGTTCAACTATTGTTAATACGTTGGTTCTAGTGGTGAATATACTGGTGGTAAAAGGGAAAAGTGCCAAAAGCGTTATAAAAAGCAACAAAAACTTAAAACCGGTGTCTACAAAGTATTATTTTGACCGTGGAGGACAACACAAGGGTTACACACATCTTCCATCAGAGCAAAACATCATTTTAGGACTTTTACTGACTCACAACACAAACACTGATCCTGAAGATGAAATCTCTGCTGATTTGTTTCCTCGTGGTTTTGTTCACTTTATGGAATTAAACTTTGCGTTTGACTTTTAAATGTTAAATATATTTACATTATATAAATATACACAGTGGAACAACATCTAGACTCCATATCATGTCCAATAGTTACAGAAAGTCCCATGATGCAATGCTTCTCTTTGCTCCTGAGAGGACAGACGTGTAAATAACAGTTGTTCTTCACTACATTTGTCTCCAAGAGTGTATGGCTGCAGCCTGGAGCGTCCCATGTCATGCAGTCCTGTCTCATGCCGTCCCGCCTGGTACAATCCCTGAGCTTCTACTTTTCAAAATAAAAGCTTGCATCTGTAATAAAATAAGCTTGCTTCGACTATCATGCTATGAATGAAATTCTTAAAAAATATATGTCTGTCTATAAAATAAATTCAGATTATAGGCAAACTAAAAAAAATCCTTCTGCCATCCCACCTGGTCCCATCCCCGAGCGTCTACCTTTCAAAATAAAGTACTTTACAATATATCTCTCTTAGCCTACGTAAAAGCTTGCATCAACCTCTTCTTACAGAAGCATCATATTATTATTAAATATACAGTATTTGTCTGACTTACCTGAGCTGTGAGATATAAGGCAGACACTGTAGGAAACTCCTCACTTCACTCTCTTCATCTGAGCAGCCTGTCAGCTCCACTGGTTTCTTCTCTGATTGGAGTTTCAGCACTTCCAGGAGGATGGAGCTCTTTCTCTCTGAGAGGTTTATGTTCCAGACTGCAGGAGCTGACTGGAAAACTGACTGTAGTGATGGAAGGAGACTCAGACCTGATTCAGGATCATTTGAGTACAGGTCCAGCAGGAAATCCCACCATTTCAGTTCAAGAGGGAGTGTTTGATATCTGCACACTGATAACAGCTCCAGATTCTTCTCTTTTGTTTTCTGTTCTCTCTCTGCTGCACAGAACAGATTCACAAAGAACCGTATTTCTTCTGAAGATCTTGATAACTTGGGCACGAAACTGAAATCATGAAGATTATAAAATGTGATGCAAGTTTTTAATTAAATAAAAATAAAACTTTTTGCTGTGATTTATAGTATGAAATCTGTTCAAGTTGAATCTGCATGCAGAAACACTCAAATTAGATGAGACAGCTTCGTGTGAAACCAGAAATAATAAAAAAGATTTGTTGTCAACAGATACTGTATTTTCAGGACGATATCGATACAGATTATTAATAGTTAATTCAACAGAGAACCGATATGAGTTTACACTAAAAAGGAAAATCTTTTAAGCTCAGTTCAGACCAAAGATTCGCAACGAGATAAGATTAAACGTACAACTTCTTGCAACGAGCCGGTCTGCAGCGCTCTGAAAGCTGCCGGTTCACACCAATGAGACGAGACAGTGTATCATCTCCATAACAACGCCTTTTTACTTCCGTTATAGCTTCTGAATTTTAGGTTTATTGTAGCTGGACATATCACTTGTTTAGTCTAAATATGAATGTGGATAATGGTAGTGATAGTGAGATGTTTGCTACAGCTGTCTTTCTAGTGATTAATCAGCAAAAACATTTTATTTCACTGATTCACTGCTTGGTTCTAACGCTGCTGGACGCTCTTCAGTCTCTCTCTAGCTCGCTCCACCGTATAATGTTACCGTGCTTCGGGCGGTCGTTGAGGCTCCATCTAAAACTCTGCCATTTCAACCAGCTGTTTGGAACTTAGAAATGAAATGGATTATGAATCATTTTATTTCTATATTTTGTAGCTGAATTGAGCAGCTGACTTCTCTATCGGCTGTTGGAACAGGAGACGTCTCTTACGGTCTTAAACCAGCCTCTGGAGACTGGACCAACTGACGTCTCTATCGGCTGTTGAAACAGGAGACGTCTCTTACGGTCTTAAACCAGCCTCTGGAGACTGGACCAGCTGACTTCTCTATTGGCTGTTGAAACAGGAGATGTCTTACGGTCTTAAACCAGCCTCTGGAGACTCAGTCACAGTGACACCATCAGCTGGTTTGAGTCGAGCTTAGACGGGCCGGTTCAGACCGCTGCATCTTTTCCCCGTGACGCTCTAAAACAGTTTCACCTCGTTGCAAATCTTTGGTCTGAACTAAACTAACACAAAAGTTAGTTTAAATGCTTTCGGGAATTCTTTAATAAAACTGAAACTTTACACATAGTACACAGTCAAAAAAAAACTAAACCAAAACAGTAATAGCTTCCTGAAGTTTTAACAGTTTGTTTGCAAGTGTTACAGACTGCTTATAGAGCTGTAGAGGAGCCAAAGTAGCACACCTTTTAATGAATAATGTATTGGTTATCAGTAAAATCAAAACACTGCAAATAATCTGCAAATTGTCAAATATCGGCCCCGACAATGGGTTGGTCCCTGAAAAAGATAACCATTTACCTGAGCTGTGAGATATAAGGCAGACACTGTAGGAAACTCCTCACTTCACTCTCTTCATCTGAGCAGCCTGTCAGCTCCACTGGTTTCTTCTCTGATTGGAGTTTCAGCACTTCCAGGAGGATGGAGCTCTTTCTCTCTGAGAGGTTTATGGTCCAGACTGCAGGAGCTGACTGGAAAACTGACTGTAATGATGGAAGGAGACTCAGACCTGTTTCAGGATCATTTGAGTACAGGTCCAGCAGGAAATCCCACCATTTCAGTCTAAGAGGGAGTGTTTGATATCTGCACACTGATAACAGCTCCAGAGTCTTCTCTTTTGCTTTCTGTTCTCTTTTTGCTGCACAGAACAGATTCACAAAGAACCGTATTTCTTCTGAAGATCTTGATAACTTGGGCACGAAACTGAAATCAATAAGATTAAAAAACGTGATGCAAGTTTTTTATTAAATAAAAATAAAACTTTTTGCTGTGATTTATAGTATGAAATCTGTTCAAGTTGAATCTGCATGCAGAAACACTCAAATTAGATGAGACAGCTTCGTGTGAAACCAGAAATAATAAAAAAGATTTGTTGTCAACAGATACTGTATTTTCAGGACGATATCGATACAGATTATTAATAGTTAATTCAACAGAGAACCGATATGAGTTTACACTAAAAAGGAAAATCTTTTAAGCTCAGTTCAGACCACAGATTCGCAACGAGATAAGATTAAACGTACAACTTCTTCCAACGAGCCGGTCTGCAGCGCTCTGAAAGCTGCCGGTTCACACCAATGAGACGAGACGGTGTATCATCTCCATAACAACGCCTTTTTTACTTCCGTTATAGCTTCTGAATTTTAGGTTTTTTGTAGCTGGACATATCACTTGTTTAGTCTAAATATGAATGTGGATAACGGTAGTGATAGTGAGATGTTTGCTACAGCTGTCTTTCTAGTGATTAATCAGCAAAAACATTTTATTTCACTGATTCACTGCTTGGTTCTAACGCTGCTGGACGCTCTTCAGTCTCTCTCTAGCTCGCTCCACCGTATAATGTTACCGTGCTTCGGGCGGTCGTTGAAACTCCATCTAAAACTCTGCCATTTCAACCAGCTGTTTGGAACTTAGAAATGAAATGGATTATGAATCATTTTATTTCTATATTTTGTAGCTGAATTGAGCAGCTGACTTCTCTATCGGCTGTTGGAACAGCAGACGTCTCTTACGTCCTAAAACCAGCCTCTGGAGACTGGACCAACTGACGTCTCTATCGGCTGTTGAAACAGGAGACGTCTCTTACGGTCTTAAACCAGCCTCTGGAGACTGGACCAGCTGACTTCTCTATTGGCTGTTGAAACAGGAGACGTCTCTTACGGTCTTAAACCAGCCACTGGAGACTCAGTTGCAGTGACACCATCAGCTGGTTTGAGTCGAGCTTAGACGGGCCGGTTCAGACCGCTGCATCTTTTCCCTGTGACGCTCTAAAACAGTTTTGTCTCGTTGCAAATCTTTGGTCTGAACTAAACTAACACAAAAGTTAGTTTAAATGCTTTAGGGAATTCTTTATAAAACTGAAACTTTAAACATAATACACAGTCCAAAAAAACTAAACCAAAACACTAATAGCTTCCTGAGGTTTTAACAGTTTGTTTGCAAGTGTTACAGACTGCTTATAGAGCTGTAGAGGAGCCAAAGTAGCAAACCTTTTAATTACTAATTTATCAGTTATTGGTAAAATAAAAAAAATGGATACATATAATGTGCAAATTGCCAAATATACAGTAGGCTCCGATAATGGGTTGATCCCTGAAAAAGACAACCTTTTACCTGAGCTGTGAGATATAAGGCAGACACTGTAGGAAACTCCTCACTTCACTCTCTTCATCTGAGCAGCCTGTCAGCTTCACTGGTTTCTTCTCTGATTGGAGTTTCAGCACTTCCAGGAGGATGGAGCTCTTTCTCTTTGAGAGGTTTATGGTCCAGACTGCAGGAGCTGACTGGAAAACTGACTGTAATGATGGAAGGAGACTCAGACCTGTTTCAGGATCATAGTCCTTCAGGTGAGAGAACAGATCCAGCAGGAAATCTGTCTGATATTCATCATAACTCCGGTCTCTAAAAGGGAATGTTTCATATGTGCACACTGATGATAACAGCTCCAGAGTCTTCTCTCCTGTCAGCTGTTCTCTCTCTGCTGCACAGAACAGATTCACAAAGATCCTGACTCCTTTAGATGGATCTGACCAACGAGGATCATAACTGAAATAATAAAAGGAAACATTTTGTGATGATTTGATCTCAGCTGCATAAATACAACAACACACTACTGATGGACTCCATTCATAAAGTTTCTATATCAGATATTTGGGTTTCTTTGAACCAAATTACCCCAAATAACGTGGATGGTTCCATAAAACGCTCTTCACAAGTGAAATTAAGGATCAGATCTCTACTTCATTGAATTTTAGGTGTTTTATTACATTTTATAGATTTATCCTGACTAAATGTTGACATGTCTGTGATTATCAATTACCTTTGTTTCTATGATCTTAACTGTCAGTCAAAATCATTCCTAGAGGACAACACAAGGGTTACACACATCTTCCATCCTTTGCACCTGCTTCACACAAGCAGAGACGTGAGAGGACGCTGGCGCTGTTTATTTGCCGCGTTTCCGTCTGCTCTGCTATGCTATGCTATTCTTTCCTTCCTCCTGTTCAGTTAGTGTCTGTCTTCACTGTACCCCTACCTCTGGAAAGCCTTTCAGCTGGTTCCTGAAGCCGCTCGGCATCTTGCCCGGACTGCTGCCCCGTCGGTTTGCCGCTAGCTGGCTGCTCGTGCTCATCCAACGCATGGTGGCTAACTCTAACGGCATCAGTGGCTAACCCGATTTCCTAGCCCGTCTCACAGGCAAAACTCCAACCAGAAGCAGCCGTGACCGAGACCTTCATCTCTTGCCGTGCCGGCTTGCCGTGGATCATCTTGGCACTTACATCAGTCATCCATCTCTGTGTCCCTCGTCCACTGCTAACTGCTGCCACGCAGCTCTCTGTCCGTCTGCTCGGCATCATGTCCAAATACTCAACTCTGCAACTGGCTGAATTAATCAACTTCTCCATTCCATCCTGCATCCCAGTCATCAAACAGCTCGGACTTCTTCGACGACCCCGTTACATCCACAGAACCTGTCGCCGCAAGTTTGTTTATCTTCACCACGGACAATCCACTCCATCCATCTGGTCCCCGGCACGCACTGTCGCACTTCTCCCACGTCATTGGAACGCTTCCCTCACTGCATCACATACAGCTGAGCGGACTGACAGACTGCACAAAAAACCCAGACTGGACTACAGCGCTATTCACACTTCACCTATACCTGCTCTCCAATCATCTACAAATTCCCTTGCTGTCTTTCCTCAATTGCATTACCCCCCCACACGCACCGTTAACTGGGACAACCTCAGATCTCACCAGCCCGCCTTCATCTCACCATGCCAACTTCGCCCTCCTCAACACCTGATCAATCAACAATAAAGCCCCAGTCCTTCATGAACTAATCCTCGACAACTCGCTGGACTTTCTTCTGCTCACCGAAACCTGGCAACAACCCAACGACTTCTTCTTCCGCACTGTATCCCACTGGATACAATTACATTTGAAAACCCCGCCCCTCCCGATGTGGTGACGGCCTCGCCGTCATTTACAGTCAGAACTTCCGGATCACCAAACTCACCCTCCCCTCTGTATCTTCATTTGAAAACTCGCCTTCAAAGCTCTTTCCTCTATGACAGTTTTCCTCATCTACCGGCCACCTAAACCAAACCCTTCCTTCCTCTCAGACTTCACAGAACTCCTCACACTAGCCTCATCTCTAGCGTCATCGGAATTCCCCACTTTACTGGACAACTTCACTCTCATCCAACATGTCACATTCCCCACCCATGACAAAGGACACATCCTCGACCTGGTTTGCTCCATCAACCTGCCTGTGCTGGACCTCCATCCATGCCTCTTTCCCCTCTCTGATCACAAACTGATACGGTTCATCATTCCTCCGCACGCCCACGAATCTTTCGAGAAATCACCTTCCGCAATCTTAAATCCATTGAGCCCCACAATCTCTCTGACCTGCTCTCCTCCACCTGGACCTAACCCTCACCTCACCTGATGATCTCACAAACCACCTCAACTCCGTCTTGTCTTCCTCCCTTAACTCTCTGGCCCCCCTCAAAACAAAAACAGCCACCATTAACACCTCGTCACCCTGTTACACACCTGCTCTCCGGGAAAATGAACAAACTGGCCGCCAACTCGAACGCCTGACAAAAAAAATCATCTCTCACAGTCCACCATGAAGCCTATAAACTCCACCTCACTGTCAACAAGGAGGCTCTCATTTCTGCCAAATCTGACCTCCCTTCTCCTCCTTCACACTGCCTCTTCTCCCAGTTTGACCTGGTCACCACCCCAGATATCTCTAAACTCATCAGCTCTTCCAAACCCACTACTTGCTCACTGGACTCACTAATCTCTTCAACTCCTCTCTGTCCCTTGGAACTGTCCCCTCTGCTTTCAAAACTACTGCGGTCACCCCAGTCCTCAAAAAGCTTGGTCTGGATCCCTCTTTCCTTAATAATTACTGTCCTATATCCAACCTCCCCTTTCTGTCTAAAACCCTCGAACGTATAGTTGCCTCACAACTACAAACTCATCTCCTTACCAATAACCAATTTGAACCCTTCCAATCTGGTTTTCGCCCCCTCCACAGCACAGAAACTGCTCTGCTCAAAGTCTTCAACAACCTACTCACTTCTGCTGACACCGGTCCCCTCAACATCCTTATTCTTCTTGACCTGCGTGCAGCCTTCAATACTGTGAGCCATAACATCCTCCTCACCACACTCAAAGACCTTGGTATCGAAGGTACTGCACTCACCTGGCTCCGTTCCTACCTTTCTGACAGATCTCATTTCATCTCCCTTCATAACCACACCTCTGCTACTGCCTCAGTCACCCAAGGCGTTCCCCAAGGCTCCGTACTCAGCCCCCTTCTTTTCATAATCTACATCCTCCCCCTTGGTCAGATACTCCGCCATTTCAACCTGAACTTTCACTATAATGCCGATGACACCCAGATCTACCTCAGCACCAACTCCCCCCACAATCCCCCCCTCTCCCACATCAACTCCTGTCTGTCAGCGATTAAAACCTGGATGCACCACAACTTCCTAACTAAACAGCAATAAAACAGAATTCCTCCTCATAGGCTCCAAATCCACTCTCAGCAAAGCCAATAACCCCACTCTCACCATTGACGGCACCATCGTCTCCCCATCTCCCCAGGCCCGCAACCTTGGTGTAATTTTTGATTCAACCTTCTCCCTTGACCATCACATCCATCATGTCATCAAAACCTCCTTCTTTCACCTTCGAAATATTGCCAAAATCAGACCTTCAGTCACTCCCTCTGCTGCCGAAAGACTTATTCATGCCTTCATCTCCTCACGACTTGACTATTGCAACTCACTACTCCTCGGCATCAGCTAAATCTCCATTAAAAGGCTCCAACTGGTTCAGAACTCAGCCGCACGACTCCTCACCCGCTCCACATCCTGGCACCACATCACTTCGGTCCTAAAACAGCTGGACTGGCTTCCCATTTCTAACGGGATCACATACAAAATCCTGGTCCTTACCTATAAAGCCATACACCACCTTGCCCCGTCATACCTCACTGTCCTCCTCTCCCCCTACCAACCTTCACGGTCCCTCAGATCCACCTCAGCCGGTCTCCTCTATGTCCCCAAGTCAAAGCTCCGCAGTTTTGGGGACAGAGCCTTTTCCAGGGCAGCTCCCAGGCTCTGGAACTCCCTCCCCCATGAGATCCGCATCTCTGAGTCCCTCACTATTTTTCAGTCCCGTCTGAAGACCCATCTCTTCAGTTCTGTATACTCTTAGTTTTTTTAAATTTATTTTTTATATATTTATCTACTGTTTCTACTCTGTAAAGCGACTTTGAGCTTGGGAAAAGCGCTATACAAATTAAATTTCTTATTATTATTATTAATAGAGTGAGAAGCCCCTGACTGCAGAGCCGCAGACCTCAATTTGGGTGGGGTTAAACGTTGAGGGGGCGGGGTTAAACGTTTAACTCTACAGCCCAGTCTCCAGCATTTGACCCTGTCATTTCATCGTCATATCAGAGTGAATTCAGCGATATGCACCCACGCTTGGGAGTAAGTGTGACTTTTGTAGTTGTTTAGTTTTCAAAAACAATTAAAGAAGCTGGTTATGTCTATTTTAATGTTTAAATTGAGCAGGCTGAGGTTCGGATTAGATGGCTAGTTCCCTTCTTTAACTGTCTATGTTAGCTCCAAGTAATCTGAAAGTGCGGAAATTATTTCCATTGAAGGACAATGTTACAGTCGTCGTGTGCATGGACGGAATCATCTGCAATCAGGAGATGGAGAGCTCAGATCCACAACACCTAGCAAATCTTTGTCTCCTCTACCACCCAAGGACTAGCGCGGGTAGCGCGACCAGCGCATGTGCTAGTGCCACTGACTCGCATGTGGATGATGCTACAGAGCTGCAGGTGTGTTTCTATATCAGCTGTTACTGTTGGCAAGTTGTTTTTCTCCCCTCGTGGTTTTCTCTTGTTATGGCCAATGATGCTTTAGGGCTTGTTAATCTGATTTATTTCTTTTTGTTAAACATGTTTATAACATGAATTATTACACTAAAGTAACAGCTTGTCTTTGTAGGAAATAACTTCAGTCTTGTTTTACATGGCAGACGTTATGTGTTGATTCAAACTGTTAGGCAGTGTGGTCAAAAATTTAAAACAAACAGAATTGTGAAATATTCTGCCTCATGTTAGGAGCAGAACTAAACTATGTTTTGGGGAACAAATAAGGAGATGGTGGTGCAAAGTTCTCCAGGAAAACTTTCCTATGATGTAAGTGTTTAAATAATGTTGTATAATGAACGAATATCATTGACTCACGTAGCTCTAAAGATGAGATGGCCAAAAACAGGAAAAGATGACGTGAACATCAAAGAGCACAGGTATGCTGTCATGATTACTGAGATAGTCTTTAACAAATGTAAAAATTTGTTGAAGACTGTAAAAAAAAAAATCCACGTGCACAGCAGTGATGAGCCTAGCTTCCAAGAACCTTTCGGTCAGTAAAGTGCACTTTTTGCACTTTACTGACCGAAGTGCAAAATTACTTATTCAGAACACTGAACTGAACATTGAACAAGCCATTTATCAAAACTGAACTATTTAAATGCATTCATGACTGCATGTGGTTGATTTATTTCTGATTTCAACTTGGGTTTTGTAACCAGGTCAAGCTTCCAATCCTGAATGACATCATACTGTTAAAAACATAATTGTTGCCATTATGTTCATCATTAATATCATTTTAGTATTTCATTAACATTTTTACTGTTTGCCTGCTTGTTTTAATTTAATGCTAGTTTGTTGTTCAATAATTTGTTGTTAAAAAAAAAAAAAAAAATCTCATGATCCCTATAATTTTGATAAATTCAAGCACCCAATCCTGAATGATATTCAGAAGGCAATGAGATGGCTCAAGCGCCTTTACTCCGTGGGGAGGCGATGGAGCCTGCTGTTCTCCAAATGGACCCCGCAAGTCAGGGGAAGCCACTTCAGGACATCCTAGAAGGAGAACTGGATGACGGAAAGGGAAAGGATGCCTTTCTAATTACCTTTCAATACCAAGAGGACTTAGAAAAAAATTTCAAACATTGTGTTGATGAACATAATTTTAAAATAAATGCTGTGTTCCTTGACTAGGTAATAAGACCCAATCCAGTATGACTGTTATAGTTCTGGTCATTATTCTGATAACACCCATTCTACAAGATTCTGCACTCTACACTCTTCTTCTGCACTCTACAAGAAGGGCCAGAGTCCTCCATCTGCTGAGGAGGTCCTTTGGAGTGTGCAGAACTCTCCTCAGGACTCTTTTATGACACTTTTATGTGGTGGCCTCTGCCATCCTTTATGCTGTGGTCTGCTGGAGGGGGGGCAGCTCGGACCAGGACAGGAGCAGACTCAACAGACTGATCAGGAGAGCGAGCTCTGTTCTGGACTGTCCTCTGGACCCCATAAAGAAAGTAGGGGAGAGGAGGATGTTAGCCAAGCTGACATCCATCATGGAAAACACCTCTCACCCCCTCCATGACACTGTGGGGTCCCTGAGCAGCTCCTTCAGTTATTATGGTTGTATATGTTATTAAACTTATCCGATTGGAAGAGCGGTTGCCTGCCAATCGTAAGGTTGGTGGTTCGATCCCCGCCCCTGCAGTCATTGTCGAAGTGTCCTTGGGCAAGACACTGAACCCCGAGTTGCCCCCGGTGCTGCGCATCGTTGTGTAAATGTGTGTGAGTGTGTATCTGATGAGCAGGCGGCACCTTGTACGGCAGCCCCGGCCACAGTGTATGAATGTGTGTGAATGGTGAATGTTTCCTGTAAGATGTAAAAGCGCTTTGAGCAGTTGTTAAAACTAGAAAAGCACTATATAAATACAGCACATTTACATTTTCAGAATTATTGGTATTATATATAGTATATACACACATATTATATATATTATATAGTATATATTTGATATATATTATAGTCTCATGATCCTTTAATTTTGATAATATTAAGAAAGTATCAGGTTACAATTGATTATGATAAATACACATTCAAATATTCTACTTTTTTCATAATTTAATGCATTATTACGGTAATTTTATGTTTTGTGAAATGTGTCAATATTGTATTTCATAATTAATAAAACCAAAGATTAAGTTCATTATGTTTAAATCGCTGCATTTTGCCACATCCACTAAGGTTTCTTGTCCCTCTTCAGACACCGTATTAAATGAGTTGGGTAGTGGGCGGTTGGATACTGGGCGGGGTTAAATGTTGAGGGGAGGGGTCAATGTTTAACCCCGCCCACATTGAGGTCTGCGGGTCTGCAGTCAGGGGTACATGATCAGAGCAGAACATCATTTTAGGACTTTTACTGACTCACAACACAAACACTGATCCTGAGGATGAAATCTCTGCTGATTTGTTTCTTCGTGGTTTTGTTCACTTTATGGAATTAAACTTTGTGTTTGACTTTTAAATATTAAACATATTCACATTATATAAATATACACAGTGGAACAACAACATCTGGACTCCATATCATGTTCAATAGTTACAGAAAGTCCCATGATGCAATGCTTCTCTTTGCTCCTGAGAGGACAGCTGTGTAAATAACAGTTGGTACAACTTTCATCACCGTCAGTAAAGTTCACTCAGTCTTTAGATGAAAAGACAGCTTGTTTCATTTTTTTTAATAATGTAAATCTTTTTTTTTTTTAAGAGATATCTATGTTAGCTGTACAAAAACAATTTGTTTTTATGTTTTAATGGTTTCTGTTTAAGCTGCAGAGACATTAAAAACACAATAAAAGTTTTACCTTATTATCAGGACTTTTTTGGATTTATGACAAACCTCTTCTAACAGAAGCAACATATTATTATTAAATATTCAGTATCTGTCTGACTTACCTGAGCTGTGAGATATAAGGCAGACACTGTAGGAAACTCCTCACTTCACTCTCTTCATCTGAGCAGCCTGTCAGCTCCACTGGTTTCTTCTCTGATTGGAGTTTCAGCACTTCCAGGAGGATGGAGCTCTTTCTCTCTGAGAGGTTTATGGTCCAGACTGCAGGAGCTGACTGGAAAACTGACTGTAATGATGGAAGGAGACTCAGACCTGTTTCAGTCTCATAGTCCTTCAGGTGGGAGTACAGATCCAGCAGGAAATCTCTCTGATAGTCATCATAATCCCAGTCTCTAAAAGGGAATGTTTCATATCTGCACACTGATGATAACAGCTCCAGAGTCTTCTCTCCTGTCAGCTGTTCTCTCTCTGCTGCACAGAACAGATTCACAAAGATCCTGACTCCTTTAGATGGATCTGGCCACTGAGGAACACTGAAATAATAAATGAAACATTTTGTGATGATTTGATCTCAGCTGCATAAATACAACAACACACTACTGATGGACTCCATCTTGAACATGTCTGTCCTGTATAAAATGATTAATCTAATTTAACTTTAACCCTCCTGTTGTCCTCGGGTCAAATTCAACTCATTCAGTTTCTATATCAGATATTTGGGTTTCTTTCAACCAAATTACCCAAAATAACGTGGATGGTAAAACGCTCTTCACAAGTGAAATTAAGGATCAGATCTCTACTTCATTGAGTTTTGGGTGTTTTATTACATTTTATAGCATTATCCTGACTAAACGTTGACATGTCTGTGATTATCCATTACCTTTGTTTCTCTGATCTTAACCGTCAGTCAAAATTATTCATAATTTCTGCTTCTTTTCTTACACAGAAATGAGATAATTTCATATGAATGAGGTTTATTAACCATGAATTCCAAAAACATTTTGTGACATGTACATAACAGCTGTTCTTCACTACATCTGTCTCTGGTGACTCTAAATGATGATTCATAGATGTCTGAAATCTTAATGTGCTGCTCTCTGAACAGTTGGTACAACTTTCATCACCGTCAGTAAAGTTCACTCAGTCTTCAGATAAAAAGGAAGATAAATGTAGAATTTATTTACTTTTTCTTTGATTGAAAGAGATGTTACTAATTTTATTTGTACAAAAAATATTTAGCTTTTATGTTTCTTTTCTTTATTTTTAAGATGCTAAGATTTACAAAAAGCCACTAACAGTTTTAACCGCAGGGTTTTATTTTCTGTTTGTGTGTTTTGATTTCCTGCTGGGATTATCATTGATTTGCCTGTTTTTACTGTTTGTCACTCGAAATGTGTCACCGCTCCTGGTGTATGACCGCCTGACTCTTTTAAGTAATTGTAAATCTGCGGAGAAAGTTTCAATCTACGGCTCTGACGGTCAGTCAGGTACGCCGGCGCCGCCCTTCCTGGCGTCCAATCCGGCCTACCTACAGCGACAGCCCTGTCTGCCGCTTCGCAAAAATCGCTGCAGGAGACGCGGCAAGAGAGGAGGAGTACGTGTCAGGCTCAGAGCATACCTGGCATCATCCTCCACCTGCGATCTGGGCCATCCATGTGTCCGATCTTCCGTGGAGTTCATCGGTTGCAATCCACGGCATTCTCCGGTATACAGTTACCGGTTGCTCCGGCAGACTGTACCGGACTCCGAGTCCCCGTCTCCCCGCTGCTGGAACAGGAAGCGCCCCAAGCGAGGCTGTGTGCACGGGAATCTCCGCCAGCTCAGTTGTGCTTCCCAACAAACTGAAAGGCGCCCGGTTTGCATGGCGCTGATCAACACTAGATCTCTCACAAATAAGACTTTTATACTGAATTACTTTACTACGACCAATGCGCTGGACTTTCTGTTGTTGACGGAAACCTGGCTGAAACCAGGTGATGACAGCGCCTTCTCGGAGCTCCCCCCCCCAGCTGTTCTTTCCTCAATTTCCCCCCAGAGCGTCAGGTCAAGGTGGATCTCATCATCTCCTATGGGCTTTGTTTCACTTGGAGATAAAACTAAAACTGGTATCTCAGATCACTTCCCCGTCAGGTTTGAGATAAGTGTTCCACCACCCACCATTAAGCCTGTCTCTTCAGCTTCTAGGCGCCGATGCATCACCTCCTCTTCAGCTGGAGAGTTAGCCTCTGCGTTCGTGGGCTCACAGTTTTATGTAAAGAATGTGTGGTCTCTCCCTCTTCCCCAGATAACATTCTCTCTGTGTTCCTTTCCACATGTACTGAAATCCTAGACTCTATTGCCCCTTATCGGATTAAAGCTGTTAAACCTAAGGCGGACCCCTGGCTAAATGACACCCCAAGGGCCCTTAGGCAACACTGCAGACAAGCTGAACGAAGATGGAAGAAAGACAATTTACATGAGTCACTGGGTGTATTAAGGGACAGTCTAGCCACAGACCAGAATGCTGTGAAGGTGATGAAGATGAAGCATCTCTCTTCTGTCATAGCTAGCAGTTGCCATGAACCTAGAGTGTTATTTAATACTATTAACGATGTCATAAATCCATGCACCTCTGCTCCGACAGATGTGTCAATCAGTACCATTTATTAATATGTAATATGTATTAATAGTACCATTGGGACAAGTATTCTTACTCTTTTTAATTCTTGTCTTACTTTAGGTTCTGTCCCAGCTGCCTTTAAACATGCTGTGGTCAGGCCCCTACTTAAGAAGCCTAATCTTGACCCTACAGTGCTGTCCAATTTTAGACCAGTTTCTCATCTGACTTTTCTTTCAAAGGTTTTATAAAAAAATGTTTTTAACGGTTACAAGTCTTTCTACAACTACTTTTGAAAAATTTCAATCTGGTTTTAGATCCCGTCACTGCACTGAGTCTGCACTGTTGAGGGTACATAATGATATTGCCTTGTTTGTAGCAGGCACGGCGCCAGGATTCCAGTTTTGGATGGGCCAGACCAATTGTGGGTGGGCCTTAAATTAAACATGATCTCAAATCACTGTTTAACCTAATACAAATGACTAATATACTGTTATATTATCTGTGCTAACATAATAGAGATTTCAATAGCTTGATGCTCTTTAAATATGTTGTAAAAAAACATTGTACAAACGTTTGGTTGTATAGGACGACCCTGTCGGACCGCTCTCCTTGGTTCTGCCCAGAGAGGAGCGCTTTGGAATCTCCATTACGCACCATACCTGGCTGCGCTATTACGCAAAGCTCCATAGACATAAGACTGTAACAGTGGTCAGGCATTTAATACTTCCCCAAAACATAATTTAGTTCCGCTCGTATAACAGGAGGCCGAATATTTCACAATTCTGTTGAATTGTTTTTAAGTTTTCAACACTACAGATCAACAACACTGCCCGACAGTTTCATTCAATGCTCAGGCACAGAACTGGTTCATTGACGTCATCTGTCGTGTAAAACGAGACTCAAGTTATTTCCGAAAGAAAAAAACTGTTACTTTAGTGTGATTCATGTTAAAAAACATATTTAACAAAAGGAAATAAATCACATTACCAACAGACACAGCGCCCATAACAAGGAAAACCCATGAGGGAAAAAGAACATTTTTTAATAATTCTTTATAATTAAAATATATTATTATTATTATTTTTAAATGAAAATTTGTGGGTGGGCCTGTTGAAAAGTGACGCCGTGCCTGTAGATGCGGGGAATCCTACTGTTTTAGTCCTTTTGGACCTCACAGCGGCGTTTGACACAGTGGACCATGCAGTCCTCCTCTCACACCTTGAGAATTGTGTAGACATCAGAGGTTTGGCACTCAAATGGTTCAGCTCCTATCTGTCAAATAGGAGCTTTTCTGTTATGATTGGTGACCTTGCCTCGTCAGTTGCTCCTCTCTCTTGTGGGGTACCACAGGGATCCATTCTTGGCCCTATTCTGTTTTCTTTGTATATGCTGCCATTAGGGGCGATTATAGGAATTTCATTCATTGCTATGCAGATGATTTGCAAATCTATTTGCCTATGAAAGCAAATGACAGTGTAACAGTAAACTCCCTGCTAAGCTGTATCGCTGATATTAAGTTGTGGCTTTCAGACAACTTTATTAATTTAAATGAAAGTAAAACGGAGTGTATTATTTTCAGTACTCCAGGCATGCAGAATGGTCCAGCTGTGAGTTTGGGAGGTCTGGCATCTTACACTAGATCAGCTGTCAAAAACTTGGAGGTTACTTTTGATTGCAGCATGAAATTTGATAAGTAGATCAGAAATGTGGTTAAAATGAGCATTTTCCAGCTTCGACTGCTGCTAAAGTTAAGCCTTTCTGAGCAGGCACGATCTAGAAAAGGCCATTCATGCTTTTATCAGTTCAAGGTTGGATTACTGTAATGCCCTCTATGTTGGTCTGAATCAGACCTCCATCTCAAGTCTTCAGCTTGTTCAAAATGGTGCTGCCCCCTTTTTTATAACAAATACATCTAGACGTGCACCCATCACTCCCGTTCTATACACCCTGCATTACACTATATTATATATTAATATATATATATATATATAATGTTACTAGACACTATATAACCCAAACCCTGCATTGGCTCCCGGTGCGTTTTAGAATAGTTTTTAAGATTTTATTGTTTGTTTTTAAGGCTTTAAATGGTCTTGCCCCAGAGTATTTGTCTGAATTTTAACTTCGCGGGAGCACAACCGGTCATTGCGGCCTTCAAATCAGTTGGTTTTAGAAGTCCCGAGGTCCAGGTATAAACGGTGGGGGTGTCAGGCTTTTGCAGTTGCTGCCCCGAGACTCTGGAACAAGTTACCCCCCGATATACGTACTGTTAGACATATCTGTTCAATCTGGCTTTTAATACGTAGCAGTGGTGTGGCAATTTCATTCTTTTGTTTCTTTGTGACCTTTTCTGATTTTACTGTTTTCTATGCTCATTTCTATTGTATGTTGTGATTTTACTAATTCTGTTAAGCACTTTGGATACCTGCTGGTTGCTGTAAAGTGCTATTTAAATACATTTTGATTGATTGATTGAAAGTATTAGCAGGACTTTGTTGTTGTCTCAGAGCTACATTGGTTTTATTATTTAAATCATCTCATTATTCTCAAAAAGACAGAAGACTGATACTAAATAATAACTGAGACATTGAATTCATCTGTTTCTACATTGTGTTCATTTGTAAATGGCCGTCAATTAACATTTAAATCCCAGGTTATTATTAAGATGGATTTATGACAAACCTCTTCTTACAGAAGCAACATATTATTATTAAATATACAGTATTTGTCTGACTTACCTGAGCTGTGAGATATAAGGCAAACACTGTAGGAAACTCCTCACTTCACTCTCTTCATCTGAGCAGCCTGTCAGCTCCACTGGTTTCTTCTCTGATTGGAGTTTCAGCACTTCCAGGAGGATGGAGCTCTTTCTCTCTGAGAGGTTTATGGTCCAGACTGCAGGAGCTGACTGGAAAACTGACTGTAGTGATGGAAGGAGACTCAGACCTGTTTCAGTCTCATAGTCCTTCAGGTGGGAGCACAGATCCAGCAGGAAATCACTCAGATATTCATTTATGGTGTCATCATCATCATAATAATTATAACTCAGGTCTCTTAAAGGGAATGTTTGATATGTGCACACTGATGATAACAGCTCCAGAGTCTTCTCTCCTGTCAGCTGTTCTCTCTCTGCTGCACAGAACAGATTCACAAAGATCCTGACTCCTTTAGATCGATCTGACCACCGAGGAACACTGAAATAATAAATGGAAACATTTTGTGATGATTTGATCTCAGCTGCATAAATACAACAACACACTGCTGATGGACTCCATCTTGAACATGTCTGTCCTGTATAAAATGATTAATCTAATTTAACTTTAACCCTCCTGTTGTCCTCGGGTCAAATTCAACCCATTCATAAAGTTTCTATATCAGATATTTGGGTTTCTTTCAACCACATTGTCCAAAATAACGTGGATGGTTCCATGAAACGCTCTTCACAAGTGAAAATAAGGATCAGATCTCTACTTCATTGAGTTTTGGGTGTTTTATTACATTTTATAGCATTATCCTGACTAAACTTTGACATGTCTGTGATTATCCATTACCTTTGTTTCTCTGATCTTAACTGTCAGACAAATTATTCATAATTTCTGCTTCTTTTCTAACACAGAAATGAGATAATTTCATATGAATGAGGTTTATTAACCATGAATTCCAAAAATTATTGTTCAATTATTAATACGTTGGTTCTAGTGGTGAATATACTGGTGGTAATGGGGAAAAGTGCCAAAATCGTTATAAAAAGTAACAACAAATTAAATACCGTGTCTACAAAGTATTAATTTTGACCCTGGAGGACAACACAAGGGTTACACACATCTTCCATCAGAGCAGAACATCATTTTAGGACTTTTACTGACTCACAACACAAACACTGATCCTGAGGATGAAATCTCTGCTGATTTGTTTCCTCGTGGTTTTGTTCACTTTATGGAATTATACTTTGTGTTTGACTTTTAAATGTTAAATATATTCACATTATATAAATATACACAGTGGAACAACAACATCTAGACTCCATATGATGTTCAATAGTTACAGAAAGTCCCATGATGCAATGCTTCTCTTTGCTCCTGAGAGGACAGCTGTGTAAATAACAGTTGTTCTTCACTACATCTGTCTCTGGTGACTCTAAATGATGATTCATAGATGTCTGAAATCTTAATGTGCTGCTCTCTGAACAGTTGGTACAACTTTCATCACCGTCAGTAAAGTTCACTCAGTCTTCAGATAAAAAGGCAGCTTGTTTGATTTTATTAATTAATGTAAATCTTTTTTTTAAAAGAGATATTATCTATTTTAGCTGTACAAAAACTATGTTTTAATGTTTTAATGGTTTCTGTTTAAGCTGCAGAGACATTAAAAACCCAATAAAGGTTTTACCTTATTATCAGGACTTTGTTGTTGTCTCAGAGCTACATTGTTGTTATTATTATTAATATCATCTAATTATTCTCATAAAGACAGACGACTGTGATACTAAATAATTACTGAACTGAGACATTGAATTCATCTGTTTCTACATTATGTTCATTTGTAAATGGCCGTCAATTAACATTTAAAACCCAGGTTATTATTAAGATGGATTTATGACAAACCTCTTCTTACAGAAGCAACATATTATTATTAAATATACAGTATTTGTCTGACTTACCTGAGCTGTGAGATATAAGGCAGACACTGTAGGAAACTCCTCACTTCACTCTCTTCATCTGAGCAGCCTGTCAGCTCCACTGGTTTCTTCTCTGATTGGAGTTTCAGCACTTCCAGGAGGATGGAGCTCTTTCTCTCTGAGAGGTTTATGGTCCAGACTGCAGGAGCTGACTGGAAAACTGACTGTAATGATGGAAGGAGACTCAGACCTGATTCAGGATTATTTGAGTACAGGTCCAGCAGGAAATCACACCATTTCAGTTTAAGAGGGAGTGTTTGATATCTGCACACTGATAACAGCTCCAGGGTCTTCCGTTTTGTTTTCTGTTCTCTCTCTGCTGCACAGAACAGATTCACAAAGAACCGGATTTCTTCTGAAGATCTTGATAACTTGGGCACGAAACTGAAATCAAGAAGATTAAAAAATGTGATGCAAGGTTTTTATTAAATAAAAATAAAACTTTTTCGCTGTGATTTATAGTATGAAATCTGTTCAAGTTGAATCTGCATGCAGAAACACTCAAATTAGATGAGACAGTTTTATGTGAAACCAGAAATAATAAAAAAGATTTGATGTCAACAGATACTGTATTTTCAGGGAAGATATTGATACAGATTATTAAAAGTTAATTAAACAGATAACCAATATTTAGAACCAGTATGTGTTTACACTAAAAATGAAAATCTTTTAAGCTCAGTTCAGACTAAAGATTTGCGACGAGATGAGATGAAACTTACAACTTCTTGCAACGAGCCGGTCTGCAGCGCTCTGAAAGTGGCCGGTTAACACCAATGGTTCTAACGCTGCTGGACGCTCTTCAGTCTCTCTCTAGCTCGCTCCACCGTATAACGTTACCGTGCTTTTGGGCTCTGTAAGTTTTAGCCCCGGATGGAAGGAGGAGGCATGGACTCAGGAGTTCTTAACCTGGTGCTTCAATTTATTTCTTCAGCATTACATGGAAGTGCAGTATGGCAAGAATGACTTATTGCAAAATTATATAAAAAATTAACAAAAACATTAAAACTAAATACTAACTATTGAAGTTATCATCACAACTAATATCAAACAAAATTATAATAAAAAGGCTAAATCAGGCCTTGACTATTTGGGCACTAGCACCTGTCCCCTTCCAGGCCAAAGTCAATAGGCTTGTTCGAGATGAGCCAGGTCTGCGCAGAATCGATCACCGGTGATCGGCGCCCGTTGCATGCCGGTTAGATTTGTGTCCGACTTGAACCCGACTCTCTCTGACGTCATGCACACGTGGGCAACGGAAATCTCACGAGAGCAAGGCGGCCGCAGGTCTGAGACGCAGGCGGCGCAGTTGCTTTTCACCGACTGCAAGAGCCAGGCGGACCCAGAGCATGCTGGGAAACGCCGGCTTCTCAGCTGATTTAACACCTGATTGGTTTACAACATGATGACGTTTTATATAAACTTTTTATTGTTTTTGAATCGGAGGGATTTTAATTGCTATTTTTCAGATTTACAGACGTATTCTGTACAGAACACACGTTGTGAGGCTGATAGACGTTTAGAAGTCAGAGAGACTAAATCCGTTCGGATCACGGATCATCTCCAGTCTGTTGTTTATTAAAATCAGCAACAGATCGCATGTAGAGCACTTTGCCAGCTACTCTGTCATAATTAAAACAACTGGAGACTGTGTACCAGCTGATATGTGGGTCTGATTATATTTTATTAAATCGAAATCGCACCGCAGTGTTTTCATCACTTCCTGTCCAGCCTAAAGGCGGCTGGAATCGGCTGGAAACTGTCCGACATTACCGCAGCTTTTTGTCACCGCCCCCCGCTGCTGCCGCCTGCTCTTGTCTACTTTACAGGCGAGGCGCAGTTCATCTCGAACGAGCCTGTTCTCTCTAGAGGAGCTTCGGCCTCCTTCCTTAAAAACAGAAGCCCCTCCTACAAGACAAACCAAAGTTTATTGGAAATCAATCAAACACCATTGTGGTAATTCACCATTCCAAAACATTTCTGGCTTCATGAATACACCCTATGTCAACTATAACATCAAAAATGAAATGTTACATGCTGAACCAGCTTCTCAAAACAGAACTCCATGCGCTCTGTACACCCCTCTGCACTGGCTGACACTTGGGCCATTCCAGGTCTTCCCCTCTATAAATTACTCCAGACTCTATCACTTCCTGTTTGCCATTTTGACCCAGATCCCTGCTTGAAATGAGAACAGGTGAATGAAACTTAAATAAATGACTTGAAATTAATTGTGTATATGTTGTATTTATTCAAACATGATTTCTAGTCTTTTGACAAGTACTTAAATGAACTGAAATAAAATGACAAATCATCTGTTCATTGATGCAAGCCCACATGCTAATGATCATGCTCATGCTAACCGTCCCTTACTACTGCTCATTCTAAGGTTAGCTTAGCATGCTATGACATGCTACCCCCAGTTTAAATGAAGGCATGGGGTAGCCCCATGACAAGGCTCCATCTAAAACTCTGCCATTTCAACCAGCTGTTTGGAATATAGAAATGAAATGGATTATGGATAATTTTATGTCTAAATTTTCTAGCTGAATTCTCTATTGGCTGTTGAAACCGGAGACGTCTCTTACGGTCTTAAACCAGCCTCTGGAGACTCAGTTGCAGCGACATCATCAGCTGGTTTGAGTCGAGCTTAGACGGGCCGGTTCAGACCGCTGCATCTTTTCCCCGAGACGCTCTAAAACAGTTTCATCTTGTTGTGAATCTTTGGTCTGAACTGAACTAACACAAAAGTTAGTTTAAATGCTTTCGGGAATTCTTTAATAAAACTGAAACTTTAAACATAATACCCAGTCAAAAAACTAAACCAAAACAGTAATAGCTTCCTGAAGTTTTAACAGTTTGTTTGCAAGTGTTACAGACTGCTTATAGAGCTGTAGAGGAGCCAAAATAGCAAACCTTTTAATAAATAATGTATTGGTTATCAGTAAAATCAAAACACTGCAAATAATCTGCAAATTGTCAAATATCGGCCCCGATAATGGGTTGGTCCCTGAAAAAGATAACCATTTACCTGAGCTGTGAGATATAAGGCAGACACTGTAGGAAACTCCTCACTTCACTCTCTTCATCTGAGCAGCCTGTCAGCTCCACTGGTTTCTTCTCTGATTGGAGTTTCAGCACTTCCAGGAGGATGGAGCTCTTTCTCTCTGAGAGGTTTATGGTCCAGACTGCAGGAGCTGACTGGAAAACTGACTGTAATGATGGAAGGAGACTCAGACCTGTTTCAGGATCATTAGAGTACAGGTCCAGCAGGAAATCCCACCATTTCGGTTTAATAGGGAGTGTTTGATATCTGCACACTGATAACAGCTCCAGAGTCTTCTCTTGTGTTTTCTGTTCTCTCTCTGCTGCACAGAACAGATTCACAAAGAACCGGATTTCTTCTGAAGATCTTGATAACTTGGGCACGAAACTGAAATCATGAAGAAAACAAACATGTGATTTAGTTTTCTATCAAATAGAACAAAAACGTTTCTCTAAAACCGTAGTAGGAAATCTGTTGAATGTAATCTGATTCCCGACTCATTGTACTACACCTGATCACTGTAAAGCCATGTGATCTCTGCTAGCTCCTAACTCCTAACTTTATCTCCCTAAAACATACCTGATCTTCCCCAGAAGAAACACAATTTGGAGTTTGAGGGGGTTGCAATGAATTTTGAATTATTAAGTTCACTTTCCTCTCCTTATTCCTGCTGTCTATTAAAGGAGGTTGTACCATGGTTTGGGTGAATACTCAATTCTGATTGGCTACGTTTACTAAATTATATTATAATATAATTAATGAATTAGCATGACGGCATCCAGATAGCCAGGCCTTTCTAACGTTCCAGCTACAAGAGAAGCCTTGCACGTAACGTTACTGCTTCCCTTTATCGCTATAGAGATGTCAGGTTGAAGTCAGCAGTAGGCTATACAGTGGAGTGGCACATTAAGTGCTTTGGGGTCCTTCTGGAAGTAATTTTGGGGTACAATATGGTTTTGAAGAAATGAAGAAAGCAGCAATACCACAGGCCAAGCAATCGGCCTGTTCCAAACAGGCACATTTTCAACTGCACTGTACTAGTAACTTAAATGAGCAATTGGCTAAACTGCTCCACAGACCTGCCCCCTGGGGCAATATCCCCAGCGCCCCGAGGCTTCTCTCCTAGCTGGTATGCTAGAAAGGCCCGGCTAGGTGGATGTGGTCATGCTAATTCATTATTTTGCTATAAAATGTAACGGGGACTGATCCAGCATGCCGAGTGAGAGATATTAAGCACCTGTCTGAAGAAGTGAGGAAACATTAGAAAACCAGAGCACAGACCAGAACTGGAGAAGAACCTCAAGTCAGCCACGGTTTTTAAAAAGGTACTGTACGTCAAAAACCATACAAAACAAACTGTTAGGCCGCGTGCTGTCGGTGCTGAGGGATCACATTCTGGAGAAAGTAACAAGCAGATTTTATCAACATTCAAGCTGACAAGCCAACAGCGTGAGGGTGCGTGATCTTATTTGTACAGGAATTTTGCCCTTTTCTCCTTCTGAGCGGTAAAGTATGGTGCCTCTCCAAGAGTGCCGTAGCGATGGTGTCTGCGGTGGCGCTCAAAAAATGCTCTGATGTTGTTGGCGTCAATGTGGCAGCTGGCAATGGGTGGAAATGTCAGTAGTCTAGTCGGCTTTAATGTTGATAAAATCTGCTCTCTTTACGTTCTCCAAAATGGGAAAAAGACAAAATTCCTGTAAAAATATGATCTAACGCACACATTGTAAACATTCATATGAAAGTCAGAAACAAATCACATACACTAAAGTGCCGATTGCAGAAACATAAATGTGGCTTTACCACACCTAGTTATTAATTATTTACTGTAATAAACATATGTAAAACTGTCTTTGAACTTTACTACACAGTTTAATTAATCTCACACATACACATACACACACACACACACACACACACACACACACACACACACACGTATTTTTTCACAGCACCACCTAGGATGTTTTTCAGGAGCCGCCACTGTTCAGCCTTATGCGTTGGGAAGGATTGTTCCTGGTGTTAGTCAAACCCTCAGGGTTTAGGTTTTAATTGTAAAACGCAGAAATTAATTGTTTAATGTTCCACGCACTGGCCTAGCCTTCATCCATTAATTCTTGACAATGGTCACCTCGTTGGGCATTAACCCTTACATATCCATCTTAATGCTGATCCACATATACAGCATCAAAACAAATATTTCAAAAATTTCAACATGGAAGGATTAAAAAAAGTATAAACATTAAAGGAATCTGCACTGCATACAAACCACATACCTGAGTGAGCTGATGTGAGGCAAAGCCTCAAAGAGAGTCTCACACAGACTCCTGCAGACAGGAGCTTCCTTATCCCAGTGGAGGCAGACATTAACCTTCGTAGTCATCTTCTGCACCACTTTTACTGCCCTTTCATACAGCTGTTTATTACCCCCAACTGGAAGGTGCAGCCGATTTCCATCAAGGCCAAGTAAGGCGATGGGGTCCATCTGTCCTTCACTGAGAAGAAAAATCCTCCAAAGATGCTGTGGCAGAGGGTCACACCTGTAATTTAAAGAATAATCACAAACCATATTCTCATTATAGAAGAAACAGAGTAGAGAAACTGTACATTTTCACATACTGTACTTATCATTACCTAAGCATGCTTAGACATACCATTGGACATTTTCAAGGCATCCAAATAGTCGTGTCATTCCTTGTTCTGACACCGTGACGTCCTCAAGGTTCAGGGATATTTTCCTCTTTGACTGAGTGACCACATAGGCCACAGCGCAGCAAGGGTAAGGATCGAGAGTCTCTCCACTGAGATCAAGATGGCAGCCCAGTTTGTCCAGAAGGTGGACGCATGCTTCAGGGCACTGGGACTCATACAAACACTGACAGAAGAAGAGTATGTCCTCCTCAAGCTCACTGTTGAAAAACATGGTCATCAATTCCTTGAAGAACCAGTTAGATGTATTCTTGAGCTCCTGAGCTGGAATCAGACAATTCATCAAACTAGTGCTCTTGTCATTTAACAATCCACACATGAAAGGGATCAGATGTTTCATGTGTTTCTTCTCCTCTGTGAGGCATTGCTGAAAAACATCCTTGATATTCTCTGGATTCTTTAAGAGCCACAGAGCTGCAAAAAACTCCTGCATTGTGTAATGGAGAAATGCATATGTGGCTTTTGTCTCAGTAGGGCGGACTTTGACAAAAAGTGCTTTAAGAAAGCAAAGGACACAGCTGTCCTCACAGGGACGTTCTGTCAAGTTCACAGTTTTTCCTTCAGTTGCATGAAAAGCAGCCTCAGCCAAAGACAGTATTTCCTTACTCTTGTTGTTGATCAAGGGATTTAGATATTTTGCTTTTGTGTTGTTGCTGTTTACTTGAAGGCAAAAACGAACAATATTGATGTAGATTTCAGTAATGGTGCATGGCTGTGGAGAGTCTTCTGGTGTCTCAAATGAAAAGCAGACAGCCACCATCAGTGCATACATTGGGACATGGCACAGAGTTAACAACTCCACGTTGGTCACAACCTTCCGTTCTTTGCCGAGCATTGCAGATAAGTATGTTTTTATAGTCTGCTCACTAAAGCCTTTTACTTCCACTCTGAAAAAGTCCTTAGAAGCAAACTCTTCCTCATCATCCTGTCTGCAAGTCACGATGACTTTAGCATCAGGTAGTATGTCCTTCTCTACAAGTCTCTTCAGCACTGATGAAGACAGATCTGTGACTCCATCAAAGATGAGTGTAACGTTGTCAGAGTTCAGCTTAATGTCCTGTAAGACCTCTTCTTTGCCTTCATCTGGTTCACTGAACACACTGAAGAGGAGGTCCTCCAAGCTCGTGTCCGTCCTGATGTGGGATGTTTGTCTCATGTCAAAGTAAAACATGTAATCGAGCACCTCGTTGTCTCTTTGTGCCCAGAGTTTTAACATTTCATGAGCGAGTGCTGTCTTTCCAATTCCAGGTTTACCAACCAGGAGGATGTTTTGATGTTTTCTTGTTTTCAGCAGCTCACTGGGGGAAATGTCTGCTTTGACCTCAGGGATGTACGTCCGTAGCTTTTTCTTGCGACTCATCTTCATTTTCTTGTTCTTTGACTTCTTTATTTTAGATGGAGAAACATTTTCTTGTTTGTCTAACACAAGTGACATATACGACAGATCAGGCTTGTTGTTTCCGTTAAACTGATTTTTGTTTGCCATCCAAAACTTATCTGATATTTGTTGTGCTTTTGACTTCAACTTTTTCTGATATCTGTGGCACGGCCTTGAGCCTAAAACAGAAACAACAAGATTAAGATTAATGTATCCTTTATGGGGAAAATACAATTTACACTCTGTTGTTATTACACACAGGCCTGAATTACACACCTACACATGCACTACATGGAGAGATGTCAGAGTGGGGGGGCTGCAAAAAACTCCTGCGTTGTGTAATGGAGAAATGTATATGTGGCTTTTGTCTCAGTGTGGGCAACGTCAATAAAAAGTGCTTTCAGAAAGCAAAGGACACAGCTGTCCTCACAGGGACGTTCTGTCAAGTTTTTTATTCAGTTGCATGAAAAGCAGCCTCAGCCAAAGACTTACTCTTGTTATTGATGAAACAATTTGGATTCATTTTTTGTTGTTGTTCAACTCCACGTTGGTCATAACCTTCTGTTCCTTGCCGAGCATTGCAGATAAGTATGTTTTTATAGTCTGCTCACTAAAGCCTTTTACTTCCACTCTGACAAAAGTCACATCACGATGACTTTTAGGAAAGACGCAGTTGGGGGTTCGGTGCCTTGCCAGGAGGTGAACTGGCCCCTGTCCAGCTACCAGTCCACCACCATACTTTGGTCTGTATGTAGACTTGAACCACAACCCTCCGGTTCCCAACCCAGCTACTGCCCCCCCAACAACAGTGGATAAATAAATATACCATGAAATAACTGCTGACATTAATAAACACACAGACGCATTAAAGTGCATTATATAAGATCAGCAGATCAAAGATAAATAATAAGGATCAATCTGATTCTTCTTTAAAATACCTTGTAGGTAGTTTGAATCCATTTGTGGGTCTTCCTTGAAAGGAAAGCAGCTGATCCAGTGGTGCAGGTCAGGATCTAATGTCCTCTTCCTCGTCATGTAAATAATCCTGAGGAACTCATAGCAGGCTGCTTCCCCTTTTTTTATGACTGAGTCCAGAATTTTTCTGGTTTTATCGTAGTCGGTTTTCTCTGCTTGCTCTATTTCACAGACCTCCTCATCATTTAAAACTCTTTTCTTATCCGAGTTCTCCTGGTTCAAGTTCTCCAGAATCACTGAAAGATTCTTTAATTTTCCCACAAGGCGACATCTTTGATTCTTGACGTAATGTAAGGCAGACGATGTTGTAGATGCCATGTGTTCTTACTTCTGTGTATTCTGCACACAGACCCACATCAATGATCTGGAGAACAAAATACAAGGAAAAAAACAATTAAGCTTGGGATGTATTAGTTATTATATAAAACTATATTTATATTGACTGCAGAACCAGATAAAAAGCCTGTCTGTACCCACAATGCACTCCGTCAGTGGGTGACTATTGTATTCAATATAACATCTTAAATAAAAACATGGGTTAGTTTAGTGAGGCACATTATATTGCATAATTTGCAGAGAGACACTTACACAGAGGCCTCAAAGTCTCTGATGATGGACTCCATCAGCTGTTCAGCGCCTTCGGTAACGCACCGTCCTGATGAAAAGAACAATATATATTTATATCAAGTAATCAAATAAGTTAAAGGCAAGAAGTCATTGCAGCCTTAAAATGAGACCTACGGGCAATAATCAAGGCAGAAAAGTAACTTCACTTCATAAATGTCATTCAAAGTTAATATTCTCTATATTAAAAAAAACCACTATAATTTAACATCAACCAAACATAAGACCGTACATACCAATGTTCTTTTTAAGTATAAAATAAAAATTCACAACATTGGGTGCCCGGGTAGCTCAGTTGGTAGAGCGGGCGCCCATAGAGCTCCCTTTTGCTGCATGTCATTCCCCCCCCCCCATTTAATTTCTTCAGCCGTCTTGTCAACAAAGGCCTAAAAATGCCCAAAAAGTAATCTTTAAAAAAAAAATATATTTCTTATTACATGGGTCTCTGTCAACGTAAGTAAATGATAAGATAAGATAGACTTTATTAATCCCACACTACCCACTAAAACCATATTCATGGAAGACAATAATAAATGAAATGCTATATGTGTGTATGTATTTATTTATTTGTTAACATAACATCTAGTAGAGCTCAACAGTGTGGAAGTATCCGTTCATTTTCTCCAAATGATTTTGCATTTTAACCAGAGGTGGGTAGAGTAGCCAAAAATTGTACTCAAGTAAAATTACTGTGACTTTAGAATAATATGACTCAAGTAAAAGTAAAAGTAGTCATCCAAATAATTACTTGAGTAAGAGTAAAAAAGTGCTTGTTGAAAAAACTACTCAAGTAGTAACATCTGATTTATTTCTTAACACAAGCATCAATCAGACAGACAAAAATACAAAATAATCATCTTTAGGCAAATTATAGTTCATCCAATCGATAAAATAAATTAAAATGTATTTATTAATTACAAAATAGCTTAAGTGAGAGACTTGTCACATTAAATTTGGATGGATACTGCATGTGCAAAACATACTGTATGTAACCTAAAAGACAAACATCCACCGATCAACAGCAAAAACTAAAACTAGCGCTACGTCTCCTCAGGTTAGATGTTGAGTTTTTGGATGCTGACATGTCCGTTTGTTTTGGTCGACACAGAAGACGCTGCTGTTTTGCACTTTTCCTAAAAGGTAACCAAGCTTTCACTATGAGGCCCGGGGGGGGGGGGGGTTCCCTTCAGCGGAAGACTCTCTCTCTCTCTCTCTCTCTCTCTCTCTCTCTCTCTCTGTCAGAATGAAACATTAAAATGAGACGGACGCGGGGGTAAAAACGATGACGTGTAGAATACCAAAGAGATAAAAAGAAGAGTAAGGAGCTCATTGTAGCCTGATGTAGCGGAGTAAGAGTACAGTTTCTTCTTCACTAATCTACTCAAGTACAATTAAAAGTATACTGATTTAAAACTACTCCTAGAAGTAGGGAGGAGGGGGGACAAAAAGCTGCGGTAAAGTCGGACAGTTTCCAGCCGATTCCAGCCGCCTTCAGGCTGGACAGGAAGTGACAAAAACACTGTGGTGCGATTCCGATTTAATAAAATAATCAGACCCACATATCAGCTGGTACACAGTCTCCAGTTGTTATAATTATGACAGAGTAGCTGGCAAAGTGTTCTACATGCGATCTGTTGCTGATTTTAATGAACAACAGACTGGAGATGATCCGTGATCTGATCAGATTTAGTCTCTCTGACTTCTAAACGTCTCTATCAGCCTCACAACATGTGTTATTTACAGAATAAGACTTTATCCAGCAGTTAAAATCCCTCAGATTAAAAAATAATAAAAAGTTCATGTTGGAGCTATTCATTATTTTGTTATATATATAGTAGCTAATTATTTGATTTGTTTAATTTCAGTTTTCCTTTAATTATGCAGCTACATAAATTTGGTTATCATTAGTATTTTATTTGGGTTAGTTTTAGTGCTTTTGTTTTGAAGGTACCAGGCAGCCTTAGCCACCAGGTGTAGTCTACAAGTATAGGTGAACAGGTATGTGGGAGTTAGACACCGAGGGAGGGCTGATGGTTTTTTTTAACAGAGATAGAGACAGAGACACAGACACAGAGTTACAGAGACAGAGACACAGAGTTACAGAGACAGAGACACAGAGACACAGAGTTACAGAGACAGAGACAGAGACACAGACACAGAGTTACAGAGACAGAGATAGAGACACAGACACAGAGTTACAGAGACAGAGATAGAGACAGAGACAGAGATAGAGACACAGACACAGAGTTACAGAGACAGAGATAGAGACAGAGACAGAGATAGAGACACAGACACAGAGTTACAGAGACAGAGATAGAGACAGAGACAGAGATAGAGACACAGACACAGAGTTACAGAGACAGAGATAGAGATAGAGACAGAGACACAGAGTTACAGAGCCTAGAGACGCCATTGATCATTCACGTGAAATGTTTGTTTGCCAAGAAAATGGATCAATAAACCTGACAGAACGCCATCTCGCATGCGCAGAACGGATCCTGCAGGCAAGACGGATCGTGTACCGACAGCAAACGCGCCGCCTGGGTCTCAGAACTGCGGCCGCCTTGCTCTCGTGAGATTATCGTTGCCCACGTGTGCATGCAACGGGCGCCGATCGCCGGTGATCGATTCTGCGCAGACCTGGCTCATCTCGAACGAGAAATACCAAAAGTCTGTATGAAATCAACCTTCGTTTTAAGAACGAATGTCATGAATAAGAACTACACTACCCACAATCCTAAACGTAAAAGCGACGTCTCTGATTGACGGAGCTCACTGTTACCATGGCAATATTTACCGAACCCGCGAATTTACCCTAGCTAGCGGAACTAGCTACTTAACCCCAATACACGTACACAATAAAAATATTAGGCTATATAAGTTATAAAAAGGTAATAAACAAAAGGTATAAACAAAACTTACTTTGTTTTCTCTCAACGGAAGAAGAAACGATCCCATTCATCTCTCATACCGTACTTATTTTACTTAAAAACCGTGAGCTCCGTCCGTTAGTTTCAAACTTTCTCCCGTTACAGAAACTAGAAGCACTTTTCCGTTGATGGCTAGGCGTTACTGCGCAGCCGCCAACTGAGCTTGACGACGTAAAAGTGACGTGTGCAACGTGTCTGAAAGTTGTAAGTCTTCTGGTAGCTGTGCAAGAGAAATCTCAATCATTCCCAATCAGCAGAGACGGAGAGCGTAGGTATATGTTAGGAGATAAAATAGGCACAGGCTAATTACTGCTAACTAACATGCTAGTTGACGTTTGTTATTAAACCTAAACAGCTAACGTAAGTCCAACGTTTGTCTGCGAGCTTCTCCTGGCTGTACGGTAATTTGTCTTGGTCATGATACAATCGTTAGCCTATTTTTATAAAAGCGTCTGCTACGGAGCCATAACGTGAGCTACAAGCTAACGGAGCCTTTTATACATTATCGTGTCTCTTTAGAAATAAACAACGGACAAATATAGTCTTTAAACGCTGCAGATGTAAAGCTATTCACTGTCAAAGTGGCGCCAAAATGAATGGCAGTCAATGGGATGCTAACTGCAGGTGATAGCTTCGTAGCATTAAAATGGCGCCCTCCTCCCCTTTGCTTATTTCATATAGGATGGGACCTGTGGGACGGAATGTTACTCAAAAAGTCCTAAATAATGAATAGAGTCAGATACTAAAGTTATGCAGCAACACTGGAGGCAATAACACAATCATCCATAGGTGTTTTAATAAAATGAGTCTTTGTAAAGTGAAAGTGAAAGTAAACGGTCTGGCCTGTAGCCTACAGAGTCTTGTTCTCAATCTACCTTTTAAAACACTTACCTGTATGGCACGGTGACAGCTTGTTATCCCTCAGGGAGGTTTATGGGACTCTCTCTGTGTTAGGAAGTCGAAAAAATATAACCTCACAGCCTCGCGCACAACGTCTTAAAAGTTTCTGGTCTGTCTTCCTCGTTAGACTGGTACTGGTAGATGAGGAAGTACCTTAAAGCTGCATTCTACCTGATTTCCAGCAGAGCGCGACATTTATTTATTTATTAATTTATTAATGCATTTATTAATCAATATCTTTAAATTGATCGATTTTAGGCAAAATAATTAATACAAATTTGAGGAAAAACCTGAAAAAACGTGTCTGCAGCTTGAATATATATATATATATATATATTATATATATATATATATATATATATATATATAAATAAATAAAACAATGGTCAGAGAGGAATATTATACTTTTACTGCATTAGAGACAATATCTTTATCTTTCCCTTTTATTCCAAATTTAATATTTATAAATAGTAGTAAAAGTTTAATAATACCGCTTTCAGATGTTTTTAATGGCAAAATCGTTAAACAATTTATAAAATAAAACCTTTAAGGTTCAGTGACTGAGTTCTACCTGTCATCTGTTTCTGGTGTAAATGCGCCCTCTGGTGGTGATCAACAGGAACTACAAGCAGAACTGAAAACACGTTTATTTTGCCTAAAATCGATCAATTTAAAGATATTGAATCTCATAAAGTAGTGAAATTGTAGTATTCCCCTTTTGAGATGTTGTTAATGAAAAATAATTAAATAATTCATAACTATCACGTTAAAAAACGTTTGAAGGTTCAGAGTTTCAGCTGCGGGCTGCTGGTTTCTGGTGTAAATGCGCCCTCTGGTGGTGAAGAACAGGAACTACAAGCGGAAATTTAAGACGCGTGTAGTTCCTGTTTTTCACCACCAGAGGGCGCATTTACACCAGAAACAGATGACAGGTGGAACTCAGTCACTGAACCTTAAAGGTTTTATTTTATGAATTATTTAATGATTTTGCCATTAAAAACATCTAAAAGGGGTAATATTGAACTTTTACTACTATTTAAAAATGATAAAATTGGAATAAAATGGAAAACGTGTCTGCAGTTCTGCTTGTAGTTCCTGCTTAATTATTTTAATATATCGCTATAATTGATCAATTTAAAAATAAAGTAGAAAAAGTGTAACATTTCCTTTTTGAGATGTTGACGGAAAAATCTTTAAATTATTAATATAATAAAACGTCAAAAACCTTCACTGAGTTTCACTAATTTTAATATTTATAAATATATTAGTAAAAGTTTAATATTCCCCATTTCAGATGTTAATGGAAAAATGGTTAAATAAATCATAAAATAAAACCTTTAAGGTTCAGTGACTGAGTTCCACCTGTCAGCTGTTTCTGGTGTAAATGCGCCGTCTGGTGGTGATCAACAGGAACTACAAGCGGAACTGCCTTCACATTTATTTTGCCTATAATCGATCAATTAAAAGATATTGAATCTAATAAAGTGGTGAAATTGTAATATTCCCCTTTTGAGATGTTGTTAATGAAAAATAATTGAATAATTCATAACTATAACGTTAAAAAACGTTTGAAGGTTCAGAGTTTCAGCTGTCAGCTGCTGGTTTCTGGTGTAAATGCGCCCTCTGGTGGTGAAAAACAGGAACTACAAGCGGAAATTCAGAGCCGCTTGTAGTTCCTGTTGATCACCACCAGAGGGCGCATTTACACCAGAAACAGATGACAGGTGGAACTCAGTCACTGAACCTTAAAGGTTTTATTTTATGAATTATTTAACTTTTTTGTCGTTAACAACATCTCAAAAGGGGAATATTAAGTAGTACTACTTCATTAGATTCGAAATCTTTAAATTGATCAATTTTAGGCAAAATAAAAAATAATTATTAGAGAAAAAACCTGAAAAAACGTGTCTGCAGCTCTGCTTGTAGTTCCTGTTGATCACCACCAAAAACATGTTATATGTCAAAAAATCTCATACAAAGTGTTATTACATTGTTTTTACGTAGTTATTACACACAATACGGGCCGTAAAAGTGCCTGAAAAATTACTTTTTGTTCATAAAAAAAAAAAAATCTGATTTTTTAAAAATTCTTATCCCTGACTTTTCCTACAGTGATGTCTCTCTGATGCCCTACTGTGGTCTCCCTTTCTCTATGATGTCCTACTCTGGTCTAGACCTTTCCCTATGATGCCCTACTCTGGTCTAGACCTTTCTCTATGATGCCCTACTCTGGTCTAGACCTTTCTCTATGATGCCCTACTCTGGTCTAGACCTGTCTCTCAGTCCTGTTATTGTGATTCCTGCCTGTCCATGTCTAAATCCTGTCCTAACCTCTCCTAACCTGCATTGTCTCTCCTGTCTAAGTGTTTGCACATACGCTGGCAACGAGCCGGTCTTGAACACTCGACCCTGGGCGCCTAAGAGTCGAGCACAAACCAGCTGTGCTACCAACGCAAGTACACATGGAAAGGTTCTCTGGGTGGAATTGTCTTTGTCATTGTGGGTGTAAAGGTCAAAATAAAGTTACAGAGTAATAAAAACAGCTTGTTCCTGTGTTTGAACCTATAACCTTTGAATCTCAGGTCCATTCAACCTTTTGAACATTAAGCATGGTATTTAACACACAGAGCTATACATGAAGTTGAAATATTCGGGTTGGAGGTTTTATTTGATGTCTCACTGAGGAGGGACATTTCAAAACCGTTTTGGCGCAGCTGGGATTCGCTCCCTCAACCTCAGGTTATCAAGTCAGCAACTTATCCCACTGAGCTATCCTTCAGGATGGAAAATTTGCAAATTTGTTTTGGTATTTGTTCAGGGAGAACTCTTTGGACATCTTTGGTCACACAGGGGAGCCAGGGGTATACATGCTAGATCGGATCCACTAGACGTGTCGACTTCAAAGGACGTGCCCGGTGATCTGCCTTAAATTAGGCTCGTCCGAGATGAACGGCGCCTCGCCTGCAAAGTGCACGAGAGCAGGCTGCTCTCGTCCACTTTACAGGCGAAGCGCGGTTCATCTCGAACGAGTCTAATGAAAAGCAACTGCGGTCGCCTTGCTCTCGTGAGATTTCCGTTGCCCACGTGTGCATGACGTCAGAGAAAGTTGGGATCAAGTCGGAAACAAATCTACCCAGCATGCAACGGGCGCCGATCGCCGGTGATCGATTCTGCGCAGAACTGGCTCATCTCGAACGAGCCTATTGCCTCTGATTGGCTTACCCTGTTGTCCTAACCCTAACCAATCACCACTCCTCTGGCCTAAACCTAACCTCTCAACACGTCTAGTGGGTGTGATCTAGCATGTACCGGGAGGTTATCAGCCTGTCTTGCTGAGCCACTTCTCTATCATAATGAACATTAAAAGCACGTGCAAGTTCAATAGAGCCAGTTTGGACATTGTGGTCAGAGCTTGTTAATAGGCAGCTGGATGCTGTGTGGGACAAAGGCTGTGTAGTCTCTTGTAATCCCCTGGGGGCAATAAAGGTGTCATTCATTCACTCATTAATGCATTCATTCATGTGCCCTCCCACTCCTGAAAGTTATCATAATGAGAGAGAGAAGTGGCTCAGCAAGACAGGCTGATGCCTCCCGGTACATGCTAGATCACACCCACTAGACGTGTTTAGGTGGTTAGATTCAGGCATGAGGAGTGGGCATTGGTGGATGTGATTGACTGAATGAATGAATGAGTGAATTGGTGCTAGATCACATCCACTGTACACATCCCAACCTCACATGTGGGCGGGGCTAAATCATATTCTGACTAGAATCTGAGTAGCTATGTATCCGTATCAGGCTACTTCCATGGTGCTTTGAATGTTGGGTAACAGGTATCCCAAGATGTCCCCAGGCCAGGTTGGAGATAATCCCTCCACCTAGTCCTGGGTCTTCCCCAAGGCCTCCTCCCAGCTGGTCGTGCCTGGAACACCTCCCTAGGAAGGCGCCCAGGAGGCATCCTCAGTGGATCCGATCTCCATAAACACCCCTGGCTCCCCTGTGTGAAAAAAGATGAATAGAGAGTTCTAACTGAACAAATACCAGAACAAATTTGCAAATTTTCCATCCTAAGGAATAGCTCACTAAGATAAGTTGCTGACTCGATAACCTGAGGTTGAGGGTTCGAATCCCATCTGCGACCAAAACTTTTTGAAATGTCTCTCCTTAGTGAGACATTAAATACAACCTCCAACCCATGTGCTTCATCTTAACGTATAGCTCTGTGTGATAATTACCATGCTCTCTATTCAGAAGATTATGTGTGGTCCAAAGACATGAAGGTTATGGGTTCAAACACAGGAACAGACTGCTTTTTTTTACTCTTTAACTTTATTTTGACCTTTAAACCCACATTGACAAAGACAAACACACCCAGAGAACCTTTCCGTGCGTACTTGCGTTGGTAGCACAGTTGGTTTGTGCTCGACTCTTAGGCGCCTAGGGTCGAGTGTTCAAGACCGGCTCGTTGCCAGCGTATGTGCAAACACTTAGACAGGAAGGAGAGGTCAGGAAAGGCAGTGCAGGTTAGGAGAGGTTAGGACAGGATTTAGACAAGGACAGGCAGGGATCAGAATAATAGGACTCAGAGACAGGTCTAGACCAGAGTAGGGCATCTCAGAGACAAGTCTAGACCAGAGTAGGACAGGTCTAGACCAGAGTAGGGCATCTTAGAGACAGGTCTAGACCAGAGTAGGGCGTCTTAGAGAAATGGAGACAACAGAGTAGGGCATGTTAGAGACAGGTGTACCGTATCTAAGTGACATGTCTAGACCAGACTAGGACATCATAGGGAAAGGGAGACGATAGAGTAGGGCAAATCTAGACCAGAGTAAGATATGTTAGAGAAAGAGAGACACCCATGTAGGAAAAGCCAGGCCTCAGTAAAGGAAAATTCAGAATTTTTAAAAAATCAGATTTTTTTTTTTATGGACAAAAAATAATTTTTCAGGTACTTTTACGACCTGTATTGTGTGTAATAACCACGTAATAACAATGTAATAACACTTTGTATGCCTTTTTCAGATTTTTTTGACATAAAACATGCTACTATATATATATATATATATATATATATAACTTTTATTACATAACATACAATCCTATGAGTATCCAGTGAGTACGGCATGAAGAAGGCATGAATGGAGTGAAGGAACTTCTCAGCTGTGGTCCAGAAACTCTGCTCTCATCTGGGGAGAAACAAGAGAAAACAACAGTTTACTGGATTGTTCTGCTTCAACACATTTGTGTCCATTTCTTGTCTTTAAGGAGGGACAAAAGACACGAGACACAACGAGGTAAAGCTACTAGTGCAGAGGACAGGCTGTGATTGGTTAACATCAACTAGTATCTGAGCTGCACCCTAAGGTCCACCACATGCAGCTGACACAGAGACCCTAACAAATGAAATGTAGTTAAATTTGCACCAGATGTTTTACATATGACTGAAAAGATCCGTTTCCTACTGAAAGTCCGCTTTCTAAAACCCAACATGGCTAGTTGTCCTCGTCTCTCGTGCCTGAAAAATCGTTGTTCTGTGTTTCGATCCTGTGCCACTTTCACAGGTTAAATAAAGGATTGATAAACGTGATGCCAAGAAGAGGGAGAAGAAGAAATTAACCAGCTGAACATTCTCAGAGATTAGGACGACTAACAACAGCTCTACACACCCCCGAGCTACCACCACACACACACCACACACACCACCACACACACACACACACCACACCACACACACACACACAACCACACACACACACACACACACACACACCACACACACACACACACACACACACACACACAACCCAGCTTCACCACACACTTTCATTACACACATTGATTTGTGTTAACCTGTAATGGAAAATTACATTTAAGCAATGATTTTCATATTAATTATTCATAATAGATCTCAATGCCTCTCAAGTATTGACTGTCCCTATCTGTCCTCAGTGTGTCCCTGTAGGAGACAACTTCATTGTTTGACTTGCATTTCTCCCCTAAGACAAATGCCACAGAAACATGTGTCCTGGGAGACATGTTTATGTGACAAGGTCCTGGGTCAGAGCCATGGACCTACCTGAAGACAAATGTTCTTTTCAGCTAAGATCCAATGACCGGGAAATAATATACTTGACCCACAAGGGACAGATGCAGGGACATAATAGGTCCCACTGTCTGCCTGAGATCCATTATTTGTTCTGTTTAGATTAGACGTTTTCCAAACAATGTACTCTTTCTCTGGGGGCCCGGCAAATAAAGAAGGTATTACTGATTGTATTCACACGGGACTCTTGTCACTCTGTGAAAACCGTTCCTGTCATTTTATTGTTGTCTGCAGAAAACACGTAGCCTCTCACCAAAGACCAAACCTTGATTCAGGTCTTCATTCTGGTTCAACAAGGCTCCACTTCCAACAAATTTCCTCTCTCGCTGTACAAGAAACTTCCACCACATCATTACCTTCTTCAGCATAAACAACACAAACCTGGGTCTGACACACACACACACACACACACACACACACACACCACACAACACACACACACACCACAGGTAACAGTTGGGCCACTGGAGATATCTCTACCACAAGCAGGAATTAGACCCCACCAACACTTAACCACCGACCTAACAACACAACCAGGAGACAGTGTCTCAGGTCCTCCAGAGACATATATATAATCCTTACTGTGGACAGTGGGACCGACCCTTTCAAATGACCTCAACCCCCCCCCCACGCAAGCTGTAATGGTGAGAGACAGCATGTCCTACTCAGAGCTCCACACAGAGACCATGCTCCTCCAGCTGGTCTAGAAGCTTCCTCTTCTTCCCACATGGCATCCACTGAGGCTGCATGTCTGCAGCTAGGAGACAGGTAAAAGCACAAAGTACAAATCATACAACAATAACACCCCTTCTCCTCCAGCTGACTGCCTGACGCTCAGCTGTGGTCTTCTCTGACCTGAGCAACCAACTCCCACACACCATCATCACTGGAGAGAGGAACTTCCAGTATGTCCAAACATGTTTAAATCCCATTTCATCCACATCCTTAAATGAGTAAACTGTTCCACTATAACATTAGAGCTGCCTGAGCACTACAGGGTCTACGGGGCTGGTCCTTCCTGTGACCTCTGACCCTGGAAAGCCCTAAAGCTAAGGTGTGTGTGTGTGTGTGTGTGTGTGTGTGAACCTGAAATACATGCTTTCCTTTTAATAACCCGGTTTCTTTTTGTTCAAATTTGACCCGTTTTCAGATAATTAGCCGTCAAAAAAAAGCATCTAAAAATATTAAAGCATAAAAAAATGTCAAAAAAAGCACCCACCACATTGAAAAAGTGACAAATATGTGGGAAAAAGCGATGATAATGTTGAAAAAGGGAGACGTGTCTTTCATTGTGGACATATAGCAAATCCAGCATATTAAATCAGTCAGAGATGATGATATTATCTATCTAGGTGTCTAGTTGATATTGCTTTATCTTCTTCAACAGTATTGTTTTTGCTCAAAAAAACATCAAATATAAAAAAACACTTGATGAAACTGACCAATCAGAATCAGCTGGTTGAACCCACAGTGTCTGATGTGTGCTCTGAGTCTTCTGTGTTTCCCTTAGCTTAGCATAACAACCGGAAACAGGTTTGTTCTGACCACACCTCACTCTTCTGATAAAACTGGGCTCTCTGATATGTTGCTGGATTTAATCCCATCTGACATGTTCCACATGTGTTCAGAGCATTGTGACTTACTCTTCCTCAAATAGCATTATATATAATATAATATAATATATAAAATTCCGTAAATCCGCACAGACACCACCGAGGAGAGCTCCTTAAAACTCACCAACCTGCATTAAAATTCTCCCGTTTTTTTTAGCTTTTTCTTCTTGTTTTAAAGAGTTCCAGTGCTGCTGGTCTGTAACCATGGCTACCTGCAGTAAGGACTACTAGTCGCTGCTTGGGCATCCAACATGGGAGCCAATCTCCCAAAAATGTGACCAAATATCACAAACCGGCTCAGTGGTCCGGCCCACACAGCTGACTCGCTCACACAGCAACATTACACTTCCTGTTTACATTCCAAAGGCTCGGAACCTGGGAACTGTATTCCAAAACGTCAAACTAGTCCTTCAAGAATTCAACCATCTGTACTTTTGACATGTTTGTATAACTATATGTATATATTAACAGTTGTTATCTATAGATTAATAATGATGGACATATTCTTGCAGCTGCAACGTTCATCTGATCCTCTAGCGCCCCCTGTTGGACACATGTCCACATAGCTAATGTCTCAGTAGATACTTGTGTTAGTTATATAAGCCTAAAAATAACAGCTCTGGTTCTATAACTCACGCTGATGACAGGACAATGACTGGGGGGTCTCGAGGCGTTCCCTGGCCAGGTTGGAGATATAATCCCTCCACCTAGTCCTGGGTCTTATAAGACCTCCTCCCAGCTGGATGTCCCTCCACCTAGTCCTGGGTCTTATAAGACCTCCTCCCAGCTGGATGTCCCTCCACTAGTCCTGGGTCTTCCCCGGGCCTCCTCCCAGCGGACGTCCCTCCACCTAGTCCTGGTCTTCCCCGAGGCCTCCTCCCAGCTGACGTCCCTCCATCTAGTCCTGGGTCTTATGAGACCTCCTCCCAGCTGGACGTCCCTCCACCTAGTCCTGGGTCTTATGAGACCCCTCCCCCTGGCGTCCCTCCACCTAGTCCTGTCTTCCCGAGGCCTCCTCCCAGCTGGACGTCCCTCCACCTAGTCCTGGGTCTTCCC